>NC_057713.1:73951791-73998355 GCF_004010195.1 Chiloscyllium plagiosum
GGAGGAATTGGGAATACAGGATGGCATTTTTGCAAGAGGTAGGGTGGGAAGAGATGGGTTTGTAAAAAATGTCAGTGTCAAGTCGGTCGTCATTAATGGAGATGGAGAGGTCCAGGAAGGGGAGGGAGGTGTCAGAGATGGTCCAGGTAAATTTAAGGTCAGGGTGGAATGTGTTGGTGAAGTTGATGAATTGCTCAACCTCCTCGCGGTGGCGCCAATGCAGTCATCAATGTAGCGGAGGAAGAGGTGGGGAGAGGTGCCGGTGTAATTACAGAAGATCAACTGCTCTAGTTGGATGCTGCCTGAACTGCTGTGCTCTTCCAGCACCACTAATCCAGAATGTTATTTATGATAACATAGTTTCATTCATTCACTCAAAACTGCAGTTTTGTAGCATATTTTACTATCATAGGATAGAACAAATTAAAACAACCCCTTCCACCTTTACTGCTTTACCACCCTTTGCTACAAGCAGTGTTTCGGCTGAGCTACCTCTGAATAGGCGTTAATACCGTAAACAACACCAGCCCCATTAAGTCTCCATGAAACCTTCTCATATTAATCAGCCCTTACCAACCATCGTGTGGACCTGAATAAATTACAGAACATCAAAAAGTTTCCCCAATTAGTAATTGGCATATTATCCCTTTCAGAAACTGACAAAACAGTGCTCCCATGAAATTGCAGGAAAGAATGAAACTTACACCGGCAAATAGTAAACAAATCTCACAACCCAGCTGTGGTGATCAGTTTAATATCCTTTATTCTTTAATTAAGTACAGGTACAATTTCTAGGCTTAGTATTTTTACTAACATTTACTAAATTAAAGACTAAAGGGCTAACAACTCCGAATTACGCCAGCACATGGGACAGACACTCTTAAACCCATCAGAAGAAGCAGCCAGCATTTAGCACATACAGTCATAGAGTCAGAGATGTACAGCATGGAAAAAGACCATTCAGTCCAACTTGTCCATGTTGACTAGATATCCTAACCTAATCGAGTTGAATTTTCCAGCAATTGGCCCATATCCCTCTAAACCCTTCCTATTCATACACCCATTCAGATGCCTTTTAAATGCTGCAATTGTACTAGCCTCCACAACTTGCTCTGGCAGCTAATTCCATACATGCACCACTCTCTGTGTGAAAAGGTTGTCCCTTAGGTCCCTTTTATATCTTTCCCCTCTCAGCTTAAACCCCAGGGAAAAGACTTGGTCTATTTATCCTATCCATGCCCCTCGTGATTTTACAAATCGCAATAAGTCAGCCCTCAGCCTCTGGCACTCCAGGGAAAACAGACCCAGCCTATTCTACCTCTCCCTAGAGCTCAAATCCTCCAACCCTGGCAACAGTTCTTGTAAATCTTTTCTGAACGCTTTCAAGTTTCATGACATCTTTCCGATAGAAAGGAGACTAAAACTGTACACAATATTCCAAAAGTGGCCTAACCAATGTCCTGTACAGCCACAACATAACCTCCCAATTCCTGTACTCATCACTCTGATCAATAAAGGAAAGCATACTAAATGCCTTCTTCACTATCCTATCTATCTGTGACTCCACTTTCAAGGAGCTATGCACCTGCACTCCAAGGTCTCTTTGTTCAGCAACACTCTCTAGGACCTTACCATTAAGTGTAGAAGTCCTGCTAAGATTTGCTTTCCCAAAATGCAGCACCCCACATTTATCTAAATTAACCTCCATCTGCCACTCCTCAGCCCATTGGCCCATCGATCAAGATCCTGTTGTACTTTGAGGTAACATTCTTCACTGTCCAGTATACCTCCAATTTTGGTGTCACCTGCAAACTTACTAACTGTACCTCTTATGTTCACATCCAAATCATTTATATTAATGATGAAAAGTAGGGGACCCAGCATTGATCCTTGAGGCACTCCACTGGTCACAGGCCTCCACCACCACCCTCTGTCTTCTACCTTCAAGCTGGTTCTGTATCCAAATGGCTAGGTCTGCCTGTATTCCATGAGATCTAACCTTGCTAACCAGTCTTCTATGGGGAACCTTGTTGAATGCCCTACTGAAGGCCATATAGATCACATCTACTGCTCTGCCCTCATCAATCCTCTTTGTTATTTCTTCAAAAAACTCAATCAAGTTTGTGAGACATGATTTCCCATACACAAATTCATGGTGACTATCCCTAATCAGTCCTTGCCTTTCCAATACATGTACATCCTGTCCCTCAGGATACCTTCCAACAACTTCTCCTGTCTCCCATGACAGAAGCCCTTCAAATCTTTGTGTACTATAGATAGAACAATGTAACACCATAGTAATGGAATTTTAATATATGTACGAAGTGTGTATAAAGGAGTTCTTGTAAGAACTGTATTTCTGGATTCTACTGCCACCTCAAACTTGTGCTGTGATTGCTGAATAGAAGAGCCTATTTTTACCACTCACTGATTCCAGTTGTTATGGGAGAACATATCAGAGTGTGTGTGAGACAGTTTACATAAGAGTGTGTCTGTCTGTGACCATGTACATCAGAGTCTGTGTGTGTGAGGAAGTGTACAGAGAATGTGTGTCTATGAGAGAGAGTGTACATCAAAGTGTGTGTTAGTGTCTCAGAAACAGTGTACATAAGAGTGTATGAGAGAGCGAGAGTTTACATCAGAGTGAGTGTGTGAAAGCCACCGTGTACATCTGTGTGTGTGTAACAGAGAGACATTGTGTATCAGAGTGTGTGAGCAAGAGAGAGAGAGACAGTGTACATCAGTGTGTCTGTGTGACAGTGTACATCAGAGTATATGTGTGAGAGTTACAGAGTGTATGTGTGTCTGAGAGACACAGTATGCATCAGATAGAGTGTTTGAGAGAGAGAGAGAGAGAGAGACGGTTTACATCAGAGTGAGTGTGAAAGAGCCACAGTGTACATCAGAGTGTGTGTGTGAGAGTGAGAGAGAAACAAGTGTACATCAGAATGTATGTATGACAGTGTACATCAGATTGCGTGTCTGTGTGTGAGAGAGACAATGTACATCAGCGTGCATGAGAACAACAGTGTACATCAGAGTAAATGTGTGTGAGGGAGAGAGAGACACTGTATATCAGAATGTGCACGTGTATACTTATGTGAGAATGTAGAACTAAGGATCACTCTGTAAAAGTAATTAAAACTGCTTTCTCTCAAGTCTCTAATTCTTTGGAATTTACTTCCTAGAAAAGCTATGGAGGCACAGACTTTGAATATTTTTTAAAGACAGAAGTGGTTAGATTTTTGGCAAGCAAAGGGTTAAAAGGTTAGTCGTAGTAAGGTGGACTATAGATTGGAGATTGCAATCACATCACACATTTCATGGTTTCATTAAATGGGGAAGCAGCTCAAGGGTCCAGTGGCCTACTCTTGTGCCTTGTTTGTTTGTTAATACTGTCAGACTACCATGCATTGGCCTGCAGGATGCATTTTCCTGTGCTCACAGTAAGACACACTAAACTCTCTTCAGATCAAGAAAATAGCAGAGTTGAAATGAGGTGCAGTACAAGCCTATGTACAGTCCCTGATTGTATGCAGAATTGGAGAAGCCCACAATCTATTCTAAACCTTCAGGCTCACTCTGCTGACTTGTTTCCGTGAGGAGAGAATAAGGTGAAGTTGCCTTTGTTTGCACGCAGAGCCACAGTAACCTAAATACAACAGTGAACTGTAAATTGCTGGATGTTGCTGTGTCTGCAGCAGCATGCTGCCTGACAATGTAGCCTATCTTGCCAGACAGATAACAAGAAAAACATGAGGAACTGCTGGAATGAGACATATTATTTCCCTTCTGGGGATGTAGAACGTGATTCTTTTTGGGTTTGGGAACTTGTGAAGAGTCAAGATTTATGGTTTGTCTCTTCTTTGCCACAAATTGCTAGACTAACAAATTAATGTGGAATATTGTGAGCTAGTGACTCAGCGTTACATCTAGTCTGCATAACCACACTTACTGCGATTTTGCCGAGATCTATGCCATAGTTGAGTGCTTTCCAGGCACATTGCTTGTAGTTGATTCTCCAGGGCTCCTCAAGGCGTTCTTGCATACACTCGCCTTTCTCTCCTTTAGCTCCATCTCGACCTGGGATCCCTGGGGTTCCTGGTATCCCATTTGTTCCAGGATTACCTTCCCGGCCAGGAATACCTGGTGAACCCTGCACACATACATCATTGTGCTGCTTTGAGGAGAGAGAACAAAGATAAACAGTTTTAGTCAGGCTTCTCTGGCCACATGGAAAACCCATTACAATAAGTGCAGCAAAAAAAATCATCATATTACTCCTACTGGGATTCATCACAAGTAACAGAGTTGGTTTAAAAGAGGTACAGATACACAAACAAGTGAGATGTGGGCAATGGGAAATACAAGGAAGTGGATGGAGATAATTTTGTCTATGCTTGAGATTTGCAGTGGAAAATTCACAAGATGGCAACTTGATGGGGTGGCCACGTGACAAGAGGCTGAAGGGAAAGCTTGCAGGACCTCAATTAATCTGAAGGAGAAAGTGCAAGATGAGGTGATAAACATAATGACTACACAACACATTGATTTTTAATCCGAGAGTTTTTCTATTCAATCATGGGGTGAGGGCATCACTGGCTAGGCAGCATTTATTGCCCATTCCTAATTGCCCAGAAGGCAGTTAAGAATCAACCACGTTGTTGTGGGTCTGGAGTCACACATAGGCCAGACCAAATAAGGATGGCAGTTTCATTCTTTAAGAAACATTAGTGAATCAGATGGGATTTTCTGACAATCGATTCATTAGATTAGATTAGATTCCCTACAGTGCAGAAACAGGCCATTCGGCCCAACCAGTCTACACTGACCCTTCGAAGAGTAACCCACCCCAACCAATTTCCTCTGACTAATGAACCTCGCACTATGGGCAATTTAGCATGGCCAATTCACCTACCCTGCACATCTTTGGACTATGGGAGGAAACTGGAGCACCCGAAGAAAACCCACGCAGACATGGGGAGAATGTGCAAACTCCACACAGACAGTGGCCTGAGGCTGGAATCGAACCTGGGACCCTGGTGTTGTGAGGCAGCAGTGCTAACCACTGAGCCACTGTGACGCCCGTGGTCATCATTAGATTCTTAATTCCAGATATTTTTATTGAATTCAAATTCCACCATCTTTCATGGCAGGATTTGGACTCAGGTCCTCGAATGTTATCTGTATCTCTAAATTCACAGTCCAGTGATAATACCATTGTCTCCCCTGAGTTGTAAGGAAGAAGAATTGAGAAAATTCAATGAGGAACCTCATGGGAGCAATGGATTATAAGATTTGTAAAGGAGAGGTAAGGAAAATGAAACAAGGTGAAGTGCTGAAAGCAAAAGTTGTCATAGAAGCAGGTAGGGAAACAAGAGAGAGATTTGCAGTTATGGCCAGGTGACCTCAATGATTTGAGAGGGGGAGACGGTTAGGCAACAAATCCTGTGAGCCAAGTTTTAACCAGAACAATGACATCAATGCAATTGTCTACATTAAAGTTGGGTAAGATGAAGGTTTTGTTTGACAGTCAACGGACCTGTTGAAGGTGGGAAGGGGTGTGGGTGATACTGGGTGATGAAGGATATGGTGCCAGGGCTCAAACTGGCAATGGTGGGTACAGCCATGAGACAAGAAGGATTGGTGAGGTTAGCTCACCATGTGCAAGTGGTGAGGGAACAAAGAAAAGAGGGAAAAGCATATCTGATCTCATTCTTGCCAATCTGCCAACTGGAGGTTCATTTATCCATGACTGTATTGATAAGAGTGACAAGCGAATAGTCCTTGTGGAGACTCATTGAGAGTTTCTCTCCATTGTGTTTTGTGGTACTAACACCGTGCTAAATGGGACAGGCTTTGAGCAGATCTGGCAACTCAAAACTGGGCACCCATGATGAATTGTGGGCTGTCAACAGCAGCAGAATTATACTCTAACACATTCTGCAGCCTCATGAACTGGCATATCCCCAACTCAACTATTACCAGGGGATCAACCCTAATTCAATGGAGAGTGCAGGAGGGCATGTCAGGAGTAGCACTAGGCATAAAAAATGAGATGTCAGCCTACTTGCTTGCTAAACAGCATAAACAGCAATTGATTCTACATCCAATGGATCAGATCTAAGCTCTGCAGTCCTGCTACATTCAGTCTTAAATGGTAATGGACAATTAAACAACTCATTGTGGAGCCTCCTTATATCTGCATCCTTAATGATAAAAATGTCCACCACACAAGTGCAAAACATAAGGCTGAAGCTGGCAGATACCTGTCTTCAGCCACAAACAAAAACAGAAATTGCTGGAAAAAACTCAGAAGGTCTGGCAGCATCTGCGGAGAAAATACATAGTTCATGTTTTGAGTCCAGTGACCCTTCTGAAGATCTGAAGAAATGGTCTTTTCATAGAATCCGTCCAGTGTGAAAACAGGCCATTTGACCCAACAAGTCCACACCAACTTCCAAAGAGCATCCCACCCAGACTCACCCCCCTGCTCACCTAACCTACATATCGCTAGACATTATGGGCAATTTATCATGGCTAATCCACCTAATCTGTACATCTTTGGACTGTGGGAGGAAACCAGAGCACCCAGAGGAAAACTACGCAGACACAGGGAAAATGTGCAAACTCCACACAGACAGTAGCCTGAGGCTGGAATTAAACCCAGGTACCTGGTGTTGAGAGGCAGTAGTGCTAACCAGTGAGCCACCATGACCTACCCATTCAGCCAATTCAATTCACTCCATGTTATCAAAAAGGTTGGAGGTGCGGGATACTCCAAAGGCTATTGGCTCTGACAACATTCCAGTAAGAGTACTGAAGATTTGTGTTCTAGAACTTGTTGCTCCCCTACACAAACTGTTCCAATACAGATACAACACTGGCATTTACCCAACAATGTAAAATATTGCCCAGACGTGTCCTGTACACATAAGGCAGGACAACTCCAACACAACCAATTACTACCCTGTCACTCTACTTTTGATCATCAGTAAAGTGACAGAAGCTGTCAATACGGCTATCAAGCAGCACCTGCTCAGTGATGCCCAGTTTGGGTTCCACCAGAACTCAGATCTTGACATCATTACAGCCTTTGTTCAAACATGGATAAAACAGCTGAATTCCAGAGATGAGGTGGAAGTGATAAGGTCGCATTTGACTGAGTGCCAAGGAGCCCTACCAAAACTGCAATCAATGGGTATGAGGGGTAAACTCTGTGCTGATTGGAGTCATTCCTGGCACATTGGAAGATGGTTGTAGTTGTTGGAGGTCAGTCATCTCAGCTTCAAGACATGTCTGCAGGCTAATTAGCTGCATGACGACAGCTAATGATCCGCATCCATGAACACCAACTCGCCACGAAACGACATGACCAGCTATCATTAGTAGCCACACACTCAGATGACAAGCAACATGAGTTCGACTGGGACAACACTACTATTATAGGACAAGCCAAACAGAGAACAGCCAGGGAATTCCTAGAGGCATGGCACTCATCCACAGATTCAATCAATAAGCACATCGACCTGGACCCAATATACCGACCACTGCAGCGGACAGCTGGAACTGACAACCGGAAGCGGCAGGTACAAATCACTATAAATGCCGGAGGAAACATCACAGAAGCACTTCACAGGAGGCTCCCAAGCACTGAGGATGTCACTTAGACAGGGGACGAAACGTCTGCAACACAAATTCCCAGCTCGGCGAACAAAACCACAACAACGAGCACCCGAGCTACAAATCTTCTCCCAAACTTTGAATTAAATGCTCACATTGTATCTCTGAAGTGACTAACCTTTGCTGCACTGACCACTGCTACTGACTCCGTAATCATGATATTAATAAGGTCAATAAGGATTTTGATGTCAGGAAATGTGTGTGCATGAAGCTGGGCTGTCAAACTAAACTCAATAATTTTGAGAGCTTCAGGAAATGGCGAGTGTTTTTTTTCCTACTGTTGATATTTATTTGTCATGGAGAAATTGTATAGGGCTTTGGTGAGACTACTGTACGTAGTTCTGGTTGCTGCATTACAGGAAGGATGTGAGTCCGCTAGAAGAAGTGATTCACCAAGATTCTGCCTGGAATGAAAAGTTTATGAGGAAAGGTTGGATAGGCTTCGATTGTTTTTGTTGAGCAGAAAAGACTTTGGGGTGATCTAATGGGAGTGTACAAGATTATGAGAATGTGGGCAGAATAGACAAGGAGCAACTGTTCCCTTTAGTTGAAGGGTCAGTCACAAAAAGTCATAGGTTCAAGGTGAGAGGCTGGAGGTTGAGGACAGATGTGAGCAAAAGCTTTTTTACCCAGATGGCACTGATGGTCCAGAATGCGCTTCCTCAGAGGACGGTAAGGCCTGTTGTCTTACATCCCTTAAAAAGTATTTGGATGAGCACTTGGCACATCATAGCATTCAAGACTATGGCCAAGTGCTGGTAAATTGTATTAGGTTGAAGGTCAGGTGTTTTTCAAGTCCTTGCAGACTCAATGTATGATTCTAAGAATAAAGCTTAGCATCAGTAGAGCAAGTGAACTTGGTATTACTAAAGGGAAATCCTGCTGAACTGGTTCAGTTGAGTTTTTGAAGATATAGCTAGAATGTTTTATAAAGGGAAACCAGTAAATACAGTAATTAGATTTCCAAAAGACATTGCATAATGTGCTGGACAAAGGGTTAATCATGGCATTGCACGTAATAAATAATAAGTAACAGATAGAAGAGAGTAGGGCACTTTCAATTTGGCAGAAAATGAGCAAGGAGTGCTACAAGGGTCAATGCTGGGATCTCAGCTATTTATAAACTATATTAATGAATTAGATGAGAAGACAGAGATTAATGTGTTTACATTTGTTGTTGGTAGAAGGCTAAGTGAAAATGTAAACTGTGGGAGGATATAGAGAAGCTGTAAAGAGATATAAACAGCAAACAAGGTGACAGAAGTGCAATGTAAGGGAGGTCTGAGGTTATTCATTTTGCTCATGAGAACATTAGGCCTATTTCTTATGGAGTTGAGAAGAATGAGAAGTGATGCTAGGGAGACATGTAGGATTTTGAAGGGGCTTGACATGGTAAAAACATCATTGACAGTTATTTGAGAATCTAAATAGCAGCCAAGTCTCAGGATAAGAAGTTGATGAATTAGGACTGAGGTGAGGAGAAATTATTTCACTCAAAGGGCACAAGAATGGTCTGGAAGTTTCTACATGGAGCAGGATGACCATTGCACAACACTGTGGTGTCCTTTTGCGTGTCTATTTATTAGATAACTAAATTAACTTACCTGAAATAAATGTAAGACATGTTCTTAATATGAACAAAAACATTTCACCAGCTACTGACTATACATCTCATACTCCTTTATCTCTACGTTCTTCCACTGAAAACCACTTTCGTTAAATAAAGAAATTATTTCCTATTCACTCACCTGATCCTCAGAGATGGTCATCTGCACTTGCTGTTGACATCATTATATCAGAAATTCTGAGAATCCTCCGCTACTTGTACATCCCTCAGGCCTTTGCAATGTCTGTTGACTGTGTCTCACTGCCCTTACTTTGAAACAGTCGACTCCTCCCCCAGTATTTTGCACTTTATACATGTCTGATAGAAATGATTAAGCTCTATCCGCTCGAGCAATAACCGAGAAATAATTTCCCCATGCTTCAAAGGAAACCATTTGGGACTATTTCCTTGAATTTTCAATGGCACAGTTTTGATCAGCTGATTCCAATCTAATATAGTATTGCAAAAATGTAAAGGTTCATCAGAAATTTAAGTTTATAACTTTGCCAAAATATACAAATATTTTGTTACAGTTAATGTAATGCTGAAGTTAGGTTAATGCTGTTTTCTACTCCTACAACATTCAAGCCAGAAACAAAATGCTTTCATAGAGAAGCATATAGATTATGACATTTTATTACCTCAGCACTAATTCTAACTCCATATAAACAATCTGAATTAAAAACCAAAAGAACTGTGTGGATGCTGTAAATCAGAAAGAAAAACTGAAGTTGCTGGAAAAACTCAGCAGACCTGTCAGCATCTGTGCAGAGAAATTAAAGTTAACATTTTGAGTCCAGTGACCCTTCCGAGCTAGCTACCATCTGTTCTGAGGAAGGGTCATCGGACCCAAAACGTTAACTCTGATTTCTCTTCATAGATGCTGTCAGACCTGGTGAGCTTTTCCAGCAACTTCTGTTTTTGAATACAAATTAAATATATTTCCCAATGTTAGGATACACTCCTAGTCATTCCAAAGGAGTACTTCTAATATAACTAGGGTTGCCAACTCTTATAAGATGTATGCCTAGAGGCATCATCACATGACATGCACCCCTTACTCCTCCAGTAATTGGTCAGCCAATACACCCATCTTTGCAGTTTAGAAAAGAAGTAGACCATTCAGCCCAATAGGCCTGCCCTGACATTCAGCATGATCATGGCTGATCACACACTTCAATAATGCCTTTTACCCAACCCCATCCTCATAACCTTGGTGAAGCAATGGCTTCTCAATTGGAAAGCAAAAATAACAAGGCCTCTCCCATTTTCAAAATTCTTAACTTTACAATGTCTCACTGACAAAGAAATGTTCAAAGAAAATTACAAAAACAAAAAAACCACAATCTGTTTCAATGTGTCTGTGTTTTGTCTCTGGGATCTTCAATTCCTCGTGACTCAGGCCAATCTTGGAAAGTTGACAACACATTAACTGAATATTCATCACTATTAGTGACTTCAGTTACTGAAGCAGGCCATGCCCAAATGCAGCAAGATCTGGACAACACCCAGACTTGGTTTGACAAATAACAAGTAATATTCACACCATACAAATGCAAGACAATGACCATTTCCACTAAGGCAGAATCTAATCATCACACTTTGACATTTAATGGCATTACCATTGCTGGATTCCCCAATATTAACATCTTGTGGGTTACCATTGACTAGAAACTGAACTAGACTAGCCATACTATTGCTAGAAGAGCAGGTCAAAGGCTCAGAAATCTGAATAGCTCACCTCCTGACCCCCAAAACCTGTCCACGATCTCCCTGGCACAAGACTGGAATGTGATGCAATACTTCCTCCAATTACACTCATGAAGTTGAACCATCCAGGGCAAAGCAGCCCATCTGATTGGCATAACAATCACTCATCACCAATGTTCAGTAGCTACAGTTAGTATCAACGAGTTGCACTGCAAAATTTCATAAAGGCTCCTAAATTGGAAACCAATTTCTACTACTATTTAGAATGATAAAGACAGCAGATACATGGGAGTTCCACCAAGTTCCCCTCCTAGCTGCTCACTATCCTGTCTTGGAAATATATTACCATTCCTTCCGTGTCACTGCTCAAAATCATGGTACTCCCTTCCTAAGGGCATCATGGATCTACCTACAGCACTTGCATTGCAACGGCTCAAGAAAGCAGCTCACCACCACCTTCTCAAAGCATCCAGGGATGGGCAAAAATGCTGGCTCAGCTGGCCACACCACAGGACCGAATAATAATAAAACATTACATTCCAACATGTAAAATTAACGGGCAGTTTCATATTTAATAAGATTCTAATAAGAAAATATATTTGCAAAAATAACAGTCTAAATTAAATATAATGTAGCTTCGCCTACTTGTTTCATAATCTTTAGTTCCAGCTCCAAGCGAAATAAAGTCCCCTATATTTTACAAAACATCCCACTAATTACCAAAGCTGCATTCTCCTTTACCGTTCATCCCCTTCTCTTTCCAGGCAATGGGATGGCACACATTTAGATGTGTTTTGAGCACTTACAGTGTTCGACAGGGGCGTAGGAGTTATATACTCAGCCTTATCGCAACAAGTGGCTATTTTCCCCTCTCCGGACTTAGCCTTCCCAGTTCCCTAAAAGTACAGGTCATTTTTTTTCTCGAAGAAGAAGAAAATGGATTAAAAGATGACTGTTACCCGGTCCATGAACTCCTCTTCGCGTTGACGAGCCCCGCGTTTCCTGCCTGATTCTGCGCCCAGTAAAGGCAGGATGAGCCAGGCGAGGAACAGCAGCCGAAATAGCGAGCCCATATCTGACAGTGGGAACTTGAAAACCAAGCCCTGAACTCACAGCCTCTCACCACCCGTCTGCTCCAAACCAGGAATCATCAACAATCTACAGGGATTTCAGGAATGCCCCAGACTAAACACTGACTCACTTGCCCTGTGTTTGTGTGTGTGCGCGCCCAGCCCCACTTAAATTAGGGGTCTTCGGAATGCTCCAAACTACAGATTCAATCTTTGTCTGAAACATTTAGTTGACGAAATGAAAATAAAGACATAGCTGGAAAAACAAGTTTGTGGTTTGCAGGCACGTTAAAAACTCGTTCTGGGACAAAGAGGGATCTGTGCCTTATTCCGTTACAGTTACAGAGCGCAGGTTTCAAACGCAGCAGTCTGAAACGTGGCGGTTTTAGACAGATTGCAACGCGTGAATGATAGGGAGAAGCATTAAAAAAGTTAAAAAATATTGTTACCCAAAGCTGCTCTTCGAATTTCAATGCATCTTAGTGCAGTTTCCACTTGTGCTAATAGCATTTTAACCACAAACTATGCCCCCCAATTCCTCTCCAGCCACCATTACAAAACATGCTTTATTATACAAAGACTGTAGTTGCTTTGCACAAGTGTGGCTCTTTACCCGACCCTTGGCGGCGGCTGCCCTGAATTTGAGTCTACAGTGGGCGCTGAATATCTGCTCAATCTGGCTTGAAGCGCAGCGAGCCCCAGTCCTCTCTTCCCCATTTCCTGAGGCGGAATTGAGACTAAGGTTTGGCCACAGAACCATTACACGTCCGCATGATATTTCTTAATCAGCTTGTGCAGACAGTGTTGCACACTTCTTGAGCAGGTCGGACGTGAACTTCAGAAATAGGGACACTACACCAAAATTGCTCCAAGCAAATCAAACAATGGATTGTGGGGTAAATGCAATTTAGATGCAGTGGCTCGCAAGGAAGATGTATTAGCCAGACAGAATTTTTGAATCTAAAATGAAAACAGTATATAAAACAATGGGATTATTCAGCGTTGCTCAGTTAAAATCCTAGAATTCCCTTCCCAACAGCACTGAGAGTGTACACGCTGACCTCCTCTCCCCATGTTTGTAGCAATTCAATACCATCTTCAGGGCAATTAGGGATGGACAATACATGCTCGCTCGGCCAGCCACATTATAAATAAATACATCTGTAAAAAGTCACTCTGACTGCTCTGTCTTTGCAAACCACCTTCCATTACCTTCCACACAACTTGAGTTTCTTAATGTCCTTTTAAAACACCACGAATGTTCTTCTTAAAAACATAATCTCATCATCTTGCCATTATTGGTTTGCCAAGTACTTTCAAACTGTGGTCACTGGCTCTCTCCCATTGGAAACTGTTTGTCCTTCGTTACTTTATAAGAACCCTGATTATGTCGCCCTCTAGCCTTTGCTATTCTCAAGAAAACAACACCAAATCTGTCCACATAACTGAAGTACATTCACTCTGCTCGACCATAAAACTATAAGAAATAGGAACAGGAATAGGCTATTCAGTTCCTTGAGCATGTTCAGCTATTCAATGGGATTATGGCTGATCCAACATTCCTCATTTCCACTTCTCTGCATTTTCCCCATAACCTTAGACTTCCCACTTATCAAGAATCCATCTGTCTCAGTCGTAAATATTCACAAGGACTTTGCCAGCACAGCTCATAGGATCATAGATTATTGATGGAGTTGAAAAGACTCACAACCCTCTGACAGAAAAAAAATCACTTTCCCAATCTTAAATTGGCGACCCTCACTCTGAGTCAAAAAGTGTGGTGCTGGAAAATCACAGTCGGTCAGGCAGCATCCGAGGAGCAAGAGAGTCAACTTTTCCAGTATAAGCTCTTCATCAGGAATGAGGGGGTGGCCTAAGGGGGCTGAGAGATAAATAGGAGGGTGTGGGGCTGAGGGGAAGGTAGCTAGGAAGGTGATAGGTAGATGAAGGTGGGGGAGAAGGTGATAGATCAGAGAGGAGGGTTGAGTGGATAGGTGGGAAGGAAGATGGACAGGTAGGACAGTTCAAGAGGGTGGAGCTGAGTTGGAAGGTTGGATCTGCAATAAGGTGATGGGACGGGAAATAAGTAAACTTTTGAAATCCACTTTGAACCCGTGTGTTGGAGGGTCCCAAGGTGGAAGATGAGGCATTCTTCCTCCAGGTGTTGGGTGCTGAACATTTGACGGTGGAGGAGCCCAGGACTTGCATTTCCTTGGTGGAGTGGGAGGGGAGTTAAAGTGTTCAGCCACAGGGTGGTAGGGTTGTTTAATGTGTGTCCCAAAGATGGTCTCTGAGATGTTCTGCAAGTTGGCATCCTGCCTCCCCAATGTAGAGGAGACCATATCAAGAGCAATGGACACAGTAGATGGTATGTGTGTTAGTACTGGTAAATCTTTGTCGGTTTTGGAAGGACCCTTTGCAGCATTGGAGGGAGGTGAGGGGGGGGAGGTGGGGATGCAGGATTTGCACTTCTTGTGGTGGCAGAGAAGGTGCCTTGAGTGGAGGATGTGGGTTGGTGAGGGAGCAAGAACTAAAGGGAGTCGCGGAAGGAATGGTCTCTCTGGAACACAGGGGTGGAGAGGGAAATATATTCCGAGTGGTGCAGTCTGTTTTTGGGTGGCGGAAATGGCAGAGGATGATGCCAAATATCCAGTGGTTGGTCGGGTGGAAGGTGAGGACTAGGGGAGTTCTGTCCTTGTTGTGGATAGCATTTTTACAGGAGGCAGAATGGGAGGAGGTGTAGTCCAGGTAGCTGTGGGAGTCAGTGGGTTTGAAATAGATGTCCGTGTTGAGTTGGTCACCAGAAATGGAGATGGAGAGGTCCAGGAAGGGGAGGGAGGTGTCTGAGGTGGTCCAGGTGAACTTGAGGTCACTCTGAGTCGTTGCACTCTGATCCTAGACTTTCCTATGAGGGGAAGCGTCCTCTCAGCATTTATTCTGTCAACCCTTGAAGAATCTTATATATTTCGATGAGATCACCTCTGACTCTTCTGTACTCTAGTGAGTAGAATCCCAACCTGTTTAGCCTTTGCTCATAAGACAATCCCTCCATACCAGAGATTAGCCTAGTGTACCTTCTCTGAACTACCTCCAATAAAATAATACATTTCGTTAAATAAGGGGACCAAAACTGCTCACCAGATGTGGTCCACCAACACCTTGTACAGTTGCAGTAAGAGTTCCCTGTTCTTATTCTTCAACCCCCTTGAAATAAGGGCCAATATTCCATTAGCCTTTCTCATTACCTGCTGTAATGTGTGCTGGTTTTCTGTTTCATGCACAAGTACCCCCAAGTTCCTTCGTGTTACAGCTTTCTGCAGTTTTGTCTATTTAAATAATAATCTGTTCTTTTGTTCTGCCTTTCAAAATGAACAATTTCACATTTTCCCACATTATACTCCATTTGCCATTTTTTTATCCATTTATATAACCTATCAATATATCTCTGTATACTGTTTGTATCCCTCTTGCAACTTGTCTTTCCTCCTATTTTTGAATCATCTGCAATTTTGGCTAAAGTACATCTGCATCCATCCTCCATGTCTTTAATATATATTGTAAACATTTGCACTCGCAGCACTGATCCCTGTGAAATCCCACTGGTTACTAGTTTCCAACCTGTAAAAGAACCCATGATGAGCACTTTCTGTTTCCTGTTCATTAGCCAATTCTCTCTCCAGCTAGTATACTAATTCCAAAACCATAGTCTTCTATTTTATGACTTTATCTGCTGTGAAGTACCTTGTCAAATGCCTTCTGGAAATTCAAATGCAACGTATCTACTCATTTCCCTCTACCCACTCTGGTTGAGACTTCCTTGAAAAACCCCAATAAAGATTAGATTAGATTACTTACAGTGTGGAAACAGGCCCTTTGGCCAAACAAGTCCACACTGTCCCTCCGGAGAGAAACTCACCCAGACTCATTCCCCTACATTTACCCCTTCACCTAACACTATAGGCAATTTTAGCATAGCCAATTCACCTAACCTGCACATGTTTGGACAGTGGGAGGAAACCGGAGCACCCGGAGGAAACCCACACAGACACGGGGAGAATGTGCAAACTCCACACAGACAGTTGCCTGAGGTGGGAATTGAACCCAGGTCTGTGGTGCTGTGAGGCAGCAGTGCTAACCACTGTGCCATCGTGCTAAATTCTCTTGCATCTTCTCTAAAGCCTTGACATTTTTCTTAAGTTTTAGTTTCTGAAAGGTCCATCATGACAATCCTTCAGCTGAGGCTTAACTACTGATCATAACAGTTGAACACAATTCCCTTGATTATGAACTATATTCCTCTTTTCATAATGACATTTGTCTGTATTAGCCTTGTCAACTTGGAGTGTCACATTTTGGTTGCTGCATGCAGCTAACCCCTACAGAGTGTTCTGCTCCTGCACTCCTTTTATATTGTGCCATTAAGTTAATGTTGACCCTCCTTATTCTTCCTATCAAGATGAACCTTTTTTTTAGTCTATCCATGTCCTCTTCTCTGTTTACTATGTTTGAGTTTAGTGTTATTTAGAAAGGTTGAAATTGTATTTTATAAACTCAAGTCTTTATGGTGGCCACCTCATTCCCATTAGAAATAACTGCTGTTCATCACTTTATGGCCTACAGCCAGTTTCATATCTAGACTGCCTATGCTTCTGTGATATCATTGACTTTAGTTTTAATATTATCTCGGTACTTCATTCAAATCCCTTTTGCAATATCAATCACACTATCTGCATTACTTAAAGAAAAACTTAATCAAGTTAGTCAAACATGATTTAATTTTAACAAATTCGTGCTGTCTTTCATTTATAAACCCATATTTTACTAGGTGGGCATTCACCATCTTTTCAAATTTTATTTGAACACTCAAAGCCCCTGTTTAGTTGAATCATAGAATCTTACAGAACAGAGCCAATCAATCCTATTTCCCTATTTTTTTGCAAAGGTGACTACACTTGCCTTTTTAACTATGTCTCCAATGGCTTTTTGAAATTCACTACTGAATCTGTGTTCATCATCCTTTCAACTGATACATTCAGATGATAGTAACATGTTGCATATAAAATGTCTCTTCATCTCTGCACTAGTTGCCCAAAGCCTTCTTGTCATCTGCAAGGCACAAGTCAGAAGTACAATGGAATGCTCTCCACTTGACTAGATGAGTGCAGCTTCAAGTAACTCAAGAGTTTGACACCATCCAAGACAAAACAGCCCTCTTAACTGATGCATCATCCACCATTTTCACCATTCACTCCTTCATCCACTGATATACAGTGGGAGCAAAATCATCTACAAGCACTGCAGTAACACAGCAAACCTCCGTCAATAGCAAATTTTAAACCAGCGATTGACTTCAACCATTCAGAAGGACAAGGGCAGTAGATATATGGGAATACCACTGCCTTCAATTTCCCCTACAAGGCACTCACGATCTTGAGGAGAAAGTGAGGACTGCAGATGCTGGAGATCAGAGCTGAAAATGTGTTGCTGGAAAAGCGCAGCAGGTCAGGCAGCATCCAGGGAACAGGAGAATCGACGTTTCGGGTTTCCTGAAGAAGGGCTTATGCCCGAAACGTCGATTCTCCTGTTCCCTGGATGCTGCCTGACCTGCTGCGCTTTTCCAGCAACACATTTTCAACTCACGATCTTGAGCTGTATATATTTCTTCAGTGTCACAGAGGCAAAATCCAGGAATTCCCTCCCTACAGCACATGGACTGCAGCAGTTCCAAATAGGCAACTCACCACCACCTTCTCAAGGGCAACTAGGATAGGCAATAAATGGTGATCAGCCAGCAACACCCATCTCCGACAAGTGAATAAAGTAATATATAGTTTTGCATGCGTGTTTGTGACATGGAGTTAAGGAGAATGATGGTAGTGGCTCCAATTTCTTATTATCACACTGCTGACCAGGAATCTCTCCCATCTTACTGCCTGCCATTCAATGTGTGTTGGAAGAACTTACAGGTTGATAATCAATGTGTTGCTTGTATTATCAACACATCTTCCATGGCCATTAGGTCCTGAATTAAGATGCAAACCTGGAGCATCGGGTTCAGAGACAGGGAGATTACCCACTGCATCACAAGTTCACCTATTGCAAGTAGACAATGCATTGCATCTTACAGTACGTACATGTCTGAAATGAAGTATTTGTATTTTAAAATACAACACTGTACTCCATTCAGTGGCGATTATGATTTTGTATCATCAAAATCCATATTTATTGGCCATAAACATTCCTACCTCATCGAAGTATTTTAGTTATAATTAGGTTTAGTCGGGTCATGTATTACAAGATGTTAGTTAAAAGCACACTGAAATTACTTGTTCATGTGACTGGCTAAACTTAACAGCTCAGCTCCTGAGTGACATTATGCAGAGATGAAAATAACTGCATGGATGATGAGACCGATAAATTTCCTGCAACCAGATATGGTCACCCCAAAATTACATATATTGTTTCCCATCATCGTCACCATATGGTCTCCTGGGAGAGAGAAGATAAAGTAACCACCATCAATGTCTACACTGCCCTCCAAAACAATGTCACAAAGGAGCTCCAGGAAAACTGAAGTCAATTGGTAATGATTCTAATGAGCAGTTCTACTCACAGCACTTGCACTAATACAGTGGAATGCAGGTAACATCCAGGAGTATGACAAATGGTAAGTCGCAATACATAAACTCCAAGAAATGACTGATTTCAGTAGGACCATCTCCACTTCTACTCAATTGCACTCCTGAGGTGCCCAGAAAAGAGAATGAAGAGTGCCAGAATTTGCCAATCTTGCTGTAATTTCCTCCAGATAACTGAAGCACAGGGATGACACAGATTGAGGAAGTCCTGGGACACTATAATGGAATTGTTTCCTCTGTTGAACTCTGAAGGAATAGGTAGTCATCCCATCCTGGTGGCTGTAAAGGAAACAGCAGTGTTTGATTATTATGAGACTATATCATTCCAAAAATGTGTGGAATCACTAATCCTTAATTCACAAATGTATCAAGGATGCTACATATGTAATTTGTGCAGGATCACACCTCTTCACCTCTTTCCCTCATGACCAGGTTGGTGCTATAATCTGGACAGTGAGATTTTGCAACATTAGTAGCTTCCTCAAGGTGCAGACTGTAAATACATTTTTTTGAGAAAACCAAATTTTAACAATGCTGAATTTATTTACAGGAAGGGATTTCAATGTGCTGTGATTATCTGTGATCACCATTTCCACATTTTGGAGATCTGTGCCAGATATCCTGGGAGCTGCCATGACGTCAATATTCTTGAATACTCACAAGTCTCTACCTAATTCCAAGGATCAAATATTATGGACATAATCCATCACTGAATAAATGTGCAATCCCTTGGAAGACACTAGGTTGCATGAACCTTTTGTCCAGAGAAGAGTGCACTCATGAATGATCAATTAGTCACACACATATATTGTGAGCAATTTTGAGCCCGTTAAGGAAGGATGAGGTCCAGAGGAGATTTACAAGCTTTACTTCCAAGATAAAGAGCTTGTCATATGATGAGCTGTTGAGGGCTCTGGGTCTGTACTTGATGGAAGTTAGAAGAGTTCGGGGGATCTCACTGAGACTATGTAAGGCTGAGAGGATATTGATAAGACATTGCCATGAGTAGCAGAGACTACAACTTGAGGGCAAAGTCTCAGAGTGAAGGGACAGCCCTTTAGAACTGAGATAAGGAGGAATTCTTCAGACAAAGGGTATTGAATCTATGGAACTCATTGTCGCAAAAGGCTGTGGAGGCCAAGTCATTGAGTGTGTTCAAGACAGGGATAGATAGGTTCTTGATTACTAAGGAGATCAAGGGTTATAGGGAGAAGGCAGGAGAATGGGTTCGAAAAACATATCAGCCATGGATCAAATGGTGGAGCAGACTCGACCGGCTGAATAGCCTAATTCTGCTCCTATATCTTATGGTGGACAGAAGAGAGGAATGAGTAGAGACAAAGTTCTATTACAAGGCTCTCTCATTATGTTTGATTTCCTCATCAAAGGGTTACATTTTGGCTGCAATCATGAAGGTTAACAGATGACTAATATTTACTACTTTCCAGAATGCTTCTCAGAAATGAACAATGCCTCACCAAATTAAAAATTCTATTGAGTTCAATAACTTTAGAGTCCAATTCTGTCCTTGCATGTTTTTACCGACCCCCACACACATGGCTGTTTTTAAGTCAGCCAACCTATTCTCATCCACTCTCAGGCCTATTACCAGGTTGCAAGGGTTGTTTTTAGCACAGCCTTCCCATTTTCTCCTATTCTCAGCTCCCAATACCACTTATTCAGCTTCCCTTCAGTCCTGCCTACTAGCGATAACCCCTTGTTTGCCTATTGCCTTCTCTCTCTCTCTGGGCTCCACCTGTAGCCATCCACTCATCGCTCCCCCACCCAGCCCTCCCCATCCCCAATCTCACCTTCAACATAAGTACCACTTTTTCCTACCTGCTAGCTTCTGATGAAGAGTCACCAAACTCTAAATGTTAACTCTTCTTTCTCCCTACAAATGCTGCCAGACCTGGTGAGTTTCACCAGCAATTTTTGTTTCAGATCTCCTAAATTCGTAGTTCTTTACATTTTATTTAACTTCTATACTCATTAGGATGAATGAAGAGTCTGCTTAACTCTGACACAGTTGTCGCATAACCTGGTCCTACAGCTAAAATCACAGTCGACCAGATGTATGATGATTGAAGGTTCATGCATTTTTACAGATGTGAAAGTGTATTTGCAATGACGTGTCACTCATGCTTCCTATGTGCTCTCATTTTTTTTTGTCCTTATAGTATCCTTGATACTACATCTAGGTTTAGTCCTGGGGTCCGGAGCTAGGGTTGATTGAGCCTGCTCTGTAGTGGACTGGGTTGGCCTGGCAGATTTAAGCTGAAAGCTCTGGGGTGTTTGTGGCCAGATAACCCACATCTGCTGAGAGTGTCCTGCCAATAGAAAGGCTTACCCTCCATGGCTGTAATTTCTGTAGTGTTGGGAGTGCCAGCGGAGTGAAGATGAAGGGGGCAGGCATCTTTGGAGTTTTTAGATTAGATTAGATTACATTACAGTGTAGAAACAGGCCCTTCGGCCCAACAAGTCCACACCGACCCGCCGAATGTTGGGAGTGCCAGCGGAGTGAAGATGAAGGGGGCAGGCATCTTTGGAGTTCCTGACAGAAAATTTGTTTGGGTCTGTGTATGCTTCCTACTCCCTTTGACTTCTCCCTTTCATTACCTTGAAAGGAAGGGACTCCTAGGGTCCCTCATCACTCATTTGCTTTGCCACTGATGCTGAGCATTAATGGCTAAAGTGATGGAGTGCAGGTCTGCGGAATCTCTGGTAGACACTGATTATTCTGTTGGATCTGGTTTTCCTTGCAAGTTGCCAATCTGTCCATGGAGGCGTTAAGGCATATGAATGTCAGATCTTGTACAGTATGAGTAACATTTACCAAGTGTATCTGACAAATGTGCCAGCTGCTCCTGTGTCTGTCTGTGCATTTGCACAATGATAATAGTGGCTGACAACATGGGCCATTTTCTGCCTTGACCTGATCAGGAGCCTGATATATGGCAATCCTCCAAGTGCCAGTGACCTGGGGTGTTCCTTCCTCTGTCAACTGTGGACACATGGCAATGATGTTGTCACCAAATTGTTAGAACATAGAACAGTACAGCACAGTATAGGCCCTTCGGTCCTCAATGTTGTACCAATCTTTTATCCTGCTCTAAGATCAAACTAACCTACATATCCTTCATTTTACTAACTTCCATGTGCCTAACCAAGAGTTGCTTAAATGTTCCTAATGTATCTGACTTTGCTACCACTGCTGGCAATGCATTTCATACACCCACCACTCTCTGTGAACCTGCCTCTGACATCTCCTGTAAACCTTCCTCCAATCACCTTAAAAGTATGCCCCCTCATGATAGCCATTTCCACCCTGGGAAAAAGTCTCTGACTATTCACTCTACTTATGCCTCTCATCATCTTGTACACCTCTATCAAGTCACCTCTCAGCCTTCTTCGCTCCAATGAAATAAAGCCCCAGCTACCTCAACCTTTCTTCATAAGACATGCCCTCCAGTCCAGGCAGCATCCTGGTAAATCTCCTCTGCAACCTCTCTAAAGCTTCCACATTCTTCCTATAATGAGGCGACCAGAACCGAACACAATATTCCAAGTATGGTTTAACCAGGGCTCTATAGAGCTGCAGCATAACCTTGCGGCTCTTAAACTCAATCCCCTGCTAATGAAAGCCAACACACTATATGCCTCCTTAACAACTCTATCAACTTGGGTGGCAACTTTTGAGGACATGGACCTCAAGATCCCTCTGTTTTTTTTTAGATTAGATTACATTACAGTGTGGAAACAGGCCCTTCGGCCCAACAAGTCCACACCGACCCGCCGAAGCGCAACTCACCCATACCCCTACATTTACCCCTTACTTAACACTACGGGCAATTTAGCATGGCCAATTCACCTGACCTGCACATCTTTGGACTGTGGGAGGAAACCGGAACACCTGGAGGAAACCCACGCAGACACGAGGAGAATGTGCAAACTCCACACAGTCAGTCGCCTGAGGTGGGAATTGAACCCGGGTCTCCGGCGCTGTGAGGCAGCAGTGCTAACCACTGTGCCACCGTGCCACCCACAAATTCTTCCACACTGTCAAGAATCCTGCCTTTAACCCTGTATTCTGCCTTCAAATGTGACTTTCCAAAATGAACCACTTCACGCTTTTCCAGGTTGAACTTCATCTGCCACTTATCTGCCCAGTTCTGCATCCTGTCAATGTCCATTGCAACCTACAACAACCCCTCCACACTATTCACCACTCCACCAACCTTCGTGTATTTGGCTAACTGATTAACCCACCCTTCCACTTTCTTATCCAAGTCATTTATAAAAATCACAAAGAGCAGAGGTCCCAGAATTGATCCCTGCAGAATACCACTAGTCACCAAGCTCCAGGCTGAATACTTTCCATCAACCACCACCCTCTGTCTTCTATGGGCCAGTCAATTCTATATTCAGACAGCCAGATTTCCCTGCTTGTCATGCCTCTTTACTTTCTGAATGAGCCTACCATGGGGAACTTTATCAAATGCCATGTTAAAATCCATGTACACCACTTCCACTGCTCAGTCTTCATCAATGTGTTTTGTCACATCCTCAAATAATTTAATAAGGTTTGTGAGACATGACCTGCTCTCATTATTCCTGATGAAGGGCTTTAGAACGTCGATTTAGAAGCTCCTTGGATGTTGCCTGAACTGCTGTGCTCTTCCAGCACCACTAATCCAGAATCTGGTTTCCAGCATCTGCAGCCATTGTTTTTACCTCATAAAGCCATGCTGACTATCTCTAATTAAGCTATGGCTTTCCAAGGAATCATAATTTCTGTCTCGCAGAATCCTCTCAAATAGTTTGCTCACCACAGATGTAAGACTGACTGGTCTGTAGTTCCCAAGATTATTGCTATTCCCTTTCTTGAACATGGGAATAACACTTGTCACCCTCGAATCATCGGGCACTACTCCAGTGGACAGTGAGGATGCAAAGATCATCACCAAGATGCAGCAATCTCTTCCCTCGCTTCCTGTACTAATGTAGGGTATATCCCATCTGGCCCAGGGGACTTATCTACCCTTATGTTTTTCAAAGTTTTCAGCACATCCTCCTTCTTAACATATCAGTCTGTTTCATGCTGTCCTCACAAACATCATGGTCCCTCTCAAAAGTGAAAAATGTGTTGCTGGAAAAGTGCAGCAGGTCAGGCAGCATCCCAGGAGCAGGAGGATCGATGTTTCGGGCATAAGCCCTTCTTCCCCTGACCTGCTGCGCTTTTCCAGCAACACATTTTTCAGCTCTGATCTCCAGCATCTGCAGTCCTCACTTCCTCTCAGAAATGACTACTGAAGCGAAGTATTCATTAAGGACTCACCTACCTCCTTCAACTCCACGCACAAGTTCCCTTCACTATCCCTGATTGGCCTTACCCTCACTCTGGCCATTCTCTTGCTCCTCACATAAGTGTGGAATGCCTTAGGGTTTTCCTTAATCCTACCTGCTAAAGCTTTTTCATGCCCCCTTCCAGCTCTTCCAAGTCGATTCTTCGGTTCCTTCCTGACTACCTTGTAACTCTTTAGAGCCTTGTCTGATCCTTGCCTCCTCAACCTTAAGTTCACCCAAATTGAATCTCAAAAGAGTGGAAGCATGATCTGTTGGTGGGCTGGCTATGTCTGATGGCATAGCCTCCTTTGCTCGTGCACAGGAAAAAGGACAGCCCTTCTGTCCATCGCCCTATTCACCAGGACCTTCACGTTCCTCTGTCCAAATTATGGTGCTAATTTTCCTTTCTCAGCCATGATCTTAGTAGTAGCAGTACTGAACTATGGGACCAGCACGATTGTTGGAGGAGGGTGCTATGGAGCCATAGTGCATAATTAATGAGGTGAGCAATAGAAGATTGTGTAAGTTGCCAAGGAAATTCTTCATGAAATTCTCTGAAAATGATACCTAGCTGGAAAATGGGAAAAATTGGCCTTTTTTTCAAAGTCATGACCCACTGACAAATAATTGACAAAGTAAAGGACTCTATTTTTGACCATGTTGTCAGAAAAATCCATTTGATTCACTAATTTACTAATGTTATGGACCAGGCCAGACTCCCTCAAAACATTTTAAGAAGATCAGAAGGTTACCTCAGAGTATAATTGGATCTTGATCAGATTGATCAGTGGGCTGATCAATTTAGATAAATATGAGGAGCTGCATTTTGGAAAGGCAAATCAGGGCAGGACCTATACACTTAATGGTAAGATCCTGGGGAGTGTTGCTGAACAAAGAGACCTTGAAGTGCAAGTTCATAGTTCCTTGAAAGTGGTGTCTCAGGTAGATAGGATAGTGAAGAAGGCGTTTAGTTGGCTTTCCTTTATTGGTCTGAGCATTGAATATAGGAGTTGGGAGGTCATATTGCGGCTCTACAGGACATTGGTTAGGCCACATTTGGAATAATGTGTCCAATTCTGGTCTCCCTCCTGTAGGAAGGATGTTGTTAAACTTGAAAGGGTTCAGAAAGATTTACAAGGATTTTGTTAGGGTTGGAAGGTTTGAGCTATAGGGAGAGGCTGAATAGGCTGGGGCTGTTTTCTCTCTCTCTCTGGGCTCCATCTGTAGCCACGAAGCATTTCAAGGAACATCTCTGGGACACATGCACTAAATAACCCCACTGTCCTGTGGCCGACCACTTCAGCTCCCCCTCCCACTCCCCCAAGGAGATGCAAGTCCTGGGCCTCCTCCACCAACAATCCAAAGCCACCTGCCAACTGGAGGAAGAATGCTTCATCTTCCGCCTTGAGACTCTTTAACCACACAGCATCAACAGTGACTTCACTAGTTTCCAAATCTCCCCTCCCCCACCTCATCTCAGATCCAAACTCCCCAATGACCTATACAATTATCCCCCACCTGCACCCTCCTATCACCTCCCAGCTACCATCCCCACCTCCCTATTTCTCTCTCAGCCTCCTCCCTCTTCAGTACCACACTTCTGACTCTTCAGCTTTAGCAAATCCTCCTTAAATCCTCCTTATTTTTATTCTCCATTCCCTTTGAAATAAGGGTAACTTATTTGACTTCCCTATAACCTGCTGAACCTGTGTGCTAGTTTTTTTTGTTCTATATCTTTCAGCAACTATTCACCACTTAATAATTGTTCCTCAGTTCTTCCTGTCATATTGTATAACTTCACATTTTCCTCCATTATATTCCATCTGTCAAGTTGTTTTGTCCACTGTATCTGTATCTGTATCACTCTGTATCTTTCTCATCATTGCCTTCCCACATATTTTTGTGTCATCTACAAACACATTCAGTCTCCTTAACCAAGTAATTCATATCTCTTGTAAATAATTATGGCTCCACCACTGGTTCCTGTGGCACACAGGATGCCATCCTGAAGATATCCTCTTATCCCAACTCATTGTCTTCTACTAGTTAGTCAATCACTTTCCTGCAACACTCATTAAAGGTTTTATGGTACCTACTCCTACCATACCTACCTTCCTCAAGTAGTCTACTGAATCCATGAATAATAATTTAATCTTGTACCCTCCAAGCTTGCATTTCTATCAAATAACTATAGCTTGTGGAAACTATCCTCATCATAAAGACCCATTAAACCTATATGCCCGATTCTCTAAATCATCTCTGCAATTTCACGAAAATTTCAGATTCTTATTCTTCCTGTGGCAATTTAGACTCAAAATTACAACTGTATATGCATTGAAGTTTTATATGTTCAAAGCAATGTTTTTTTAATCAAATGTGAACATTGCCTGTAAGACAAACATTTGTTACCCATCCCTAATGTCCAAGATAATGCTGAACTGCTTTTCTAAACCACTGCAGTTTGTCTGGTGTACCTATAGGCACACTGAATTAGATTTTCCACTGAACAACAGTGTAGGAAGTGATATATTTCCAAACTAGGGTGGTGCATGACTTGGCAGAAGAAGCAAAGGTAATGTTCTCTTTTGAAGACACAAGCTACCCCACTTTCCAATTCTTTTTTCTCTGTCACTATTTCCCAATGTTTGCAAATTCTTTCTCTGCACCTCTTTTTGTTTATGGGCTGAAATTTATGAGGGAGGGTGTGATGAGGAGAACATTGTTCATTCATCCCTCCAATATTGAGTTGACTGACTTAAAAAAAAGCTGCCCAGCAATAATGTGCTGGGAACAATTTTAGCAGCTGACACTAGGGCTTCTGATCAGTTAGCATCTGAGTGGTCTCTGGAGTACCAGAACTGTGTAGCCACAGTGAGAACCACATGCTGTCTGGAGGTGAGATCTATGGATGCTGGATTGACAAGTAGGTCAGGACTTTTGTCAGACAAGGCGGGGTGTGGGGGTGTGGGTGGGTGTTTAGCATCGTAGACACAAATGATAGCCCAAAGGAGATAATCCCTCACTCCTGCCTTAACCATTGGTGTGAAAGAATGTACGCCCCTTCATTCTGCTTTATGTATTTGAATGTATTATTGCCAGATGCAGAAACAGATCCTTAAATGGACAATGACATCATAACATCATGCCTCTGATTGAAGTTTACAGAACCTTTTGAGAGCTTGAGGTCAGATTCATCCCAGGAACATTTAAATCATAATTTTTAAGTATTTTTCAGTGTACAAACAGCTGACATTACTCCATTAATGCTGTTGAGAAAAGGGAAAGTGATTGAGAATAGAATGACTCATTATTGCTGGGCAGCTTTTTTTTAAGTCAGTCAACTCAATATTGGAGGGATGAATGAACAATGTTCTCCTCATCACACCCTCCCTCATAAATTTCAGCCCATAAACAAAAAGAGGTGCAGAGAAAGAATTTGCAAACATTGGGAAATAGTGACAGAGAATAAATGAAGGTTGAGTTGAAAACAAGAGTTTTATAAGTGTGTAGGATGGCATACTGGGGGTTCCAAGTGCAGCAGTGGCATTTTGGATGGGCCGTTTGGAGTATGGAAAGGCTTACTCAAGAAGTTGAGAGGCAACATGACAAACCCATGATAGTTTTATGCAGTAATATCACTCAAGGCTGAAATGACTTAATTGTTTATGGCACCATCATTAACCTGTAACATACTCTAGACTATTGGTACTGTTTTATGGACAGTTCACAAAAAACAACTCACCAATTCAGCAGGTAATGGTGATTTTAGTTACATATAAATATTGACCTGAACATCAGGACACCTGATCACTGGATCTTTTACGTTAATGCATAGCTAAGGCCTTTGTTTGATGGAGGTATCTTACATCCAAAAGTACAGACAATATAATCTCATTTAAACTGAGCATTTATGTTCAGCACTCCAACCCTTTAAAGTCTGATCCATTGTAAGCACAGTTGATGTGGCGTGGGGATGAGACAGCAAAAGTGGTACTTAGGTGGTGAACATTTTTGTGAAACCACTGTGCTGCCAGAAGAGTCAGCTTCTCAGGGTGAAGCTGATTTTTCCATCACCGAGGCTTTCTGTTTAATTTTGTTTTGCCCGCTTCTTTTCTTCCACAGTTCTAGACTGAGGCACAATCTCCATAGTCACATATTCTGTTTTGCTCATTCATTTTAGGGTTTAAAAGTATGGTGCTGGAAAAACACAGCCGAGCAGGCGGCATCGAGGAGCAGGAGAGTCAGTGTTTCGGGCAAAAGCCCTTCATCAGGAATGAGGCTTGTGAGACAAGGGGGTGGAGAGATAAATGCGAGGGGTCTGCGGCTGAGAGCGAAGGTAGCTGAGAGTGTGATAGGTAGATGAAGGTGGGGTAATGGTGATAGAGTCATAGGGATGTACAGCACAGAACCAGACCCTTCGGTCCAACTCATCCATGCCGACCAGATATCCCATCCCAATCTCGTTTAACTACCAGTACCTGGCCCATATCACTAAAAACCCTTCCTATTCATATACCCATTCAGATGACTTTTAAATGTTGCAATTGTATTAGCCTCCACCATTTCCTGTGGCAGCTCATTCCATACATGCACCACCCTCTGCGTGAAAAAGTTGCCCCATAGGTCTCTTTTGTATCTTTCCCCTCTCACCATAAAGCTATGCCCTCTAGTTCTGGCCTCCCCCACCCCAGGGAAAAGACCTTGTCTATTTATCCTAGGTCAGAGAAGAACGTGGCGTGGATAGGTGGGAAGGAAGACGGACAGGTAGGACAGGACATGAGGGCGTTGCCGGGGTGGAAGGTTGGATCTGGGATAAGCTGGGAGAGGGGAAATGAGCAAACTGGCAAAATCTGCATTGATGCCATTTATTTGTCTCCTCTTCCTTGAAGCTCTTCAGCCAATCTGGGGGGTGCAGTGAGAGAGTGACTCACTGAGATCCTTGAGAAAGAGGAGGAGAACTTCTTCAAGGTAGGCATCCTTGGACAGGCTTCATAGTAACATTCATTCATTCATTTTAGGCTCTTTCAATGAACAGATGCATAAGTCATTTCATCTTTCCAATCATTTCCTTCTTTTGTTTCACAAATAATCCAAAATAATCTTTCACTTCTAATATTTATTCTACTTTTAAATATTTGTTTAATTAATTCAGGTCTAATGAAGGGTTACACTTGAAATGTTAATATCCTTGATCTCTATATTGACCAAGCTACAGGTTTAACACTAATTGAAAGACTGGTAATAGCCACTGTGGTTTGAAGATTTCTCAGTCTTTTCACAATAGAGTTGCTAGCACAGGTTAGCTCCACACAAAAATAACTCAAAGCAGTAATAAATGTTTTAATTATTAGACAGGTGCACAAACCTGCTTTTTTTAATTAGCAGTAACTTTATTAAAATCATTTTACACAACAAGTACTTTATTTTCAAAAGCACATAATTAGTAATCAGATTATAGAGTGATGAACAAAAAAATGCAAACTTGTGCAAAAACATGTGAATCACCAGCCACCACCATCAAGAAAACACTTTAAATATATAAAATAGCAGCAAACATCAACTGCATTTGGAAAAGAAAAACTATAAATAAGAAATTAAAAACATTCCATTGTCTAGTGACAGTTTGTACTATTCAGCTGCACTTGTCTGAGCCGCATTTGCAAGAAAGAATCTTGGTGTTTATTGTTTTCCAGTGTGTCCATTTAAACATCCAGTAACTAAAATATGCATTCCAGTGACTTTCCATTAATCAAGCAGACTTATTTATACTTAGAGTAAATAAGTATGATTGCACGGTGAAATTGTCTCCAGTGATTTTGGCTATGTCACACTAATAAATACCAAAGTAAAACTCATTTTCAGGGCATACATCCTTAAAGTTTCAACTTTCATACAATTTACTAAATGTGTACTTTATTTAAAAAAAAAAACAGGTGTTTCTTTAAAATAGCTTAACTTGAAGAATTGGTAGTTTGGCTCATTCAATATACACACAGTTGCCAGCAGTTCTTGTGCCCTTTTAACACTGTAATCAATACTTTTGGCTTATAAACATCCCTTTAAAACCAGATCCAGTGTCCAGTATCCACTTTAGATCAGAGATATTCAGTCATGTTTCCAGTTCTCACTGTACAAGAATTACACTGATTGCAGTCATACAGTGCATTTTGCTTATCTTGTACTCTTGATACCTTATTGCTTTGGAGGCATAAAGATAATAGGAAATTATATTTTCCTTCAGTAAATGTTTAATTTGGTTCAACGCAGATCAAAACCTCTTAGAAACCTACATTTTTGGCAATTTTAAAATGCTTCAAATATGCAAATAGTAAGAAAAATACAACTTTCCTGCTTGGCCACATAGTGGCAGCAATGAAGACTTGCTGCATAGGGAATTCATCAGATGACCCACAAAAGCAAAAATACTGCAGATGCTGGATATCTGACATAAAACAACTGAAAATAGTGTAAATTTAAGAGAGCGAGAGAGAGACAGACAGAGGAAGAAAGGGAGAGAGGAAGAAAGGGAGAGAGGAAGAAAGGGAGAGAGGAAGAAAGGGAGAGAGGAAGAAAGGGAGAGAGGAAGAAAGGGGAAGAGAGAGAGGGGAAGAGAGAGAGGAAAGGATTAGATTAATACCTGGAATGAGCAGATTGCCTCATGAGGCGAGGCTGTATCCTCTGGAATTTAGAAGAGTCAGAAGTGACTTAATTGAAACTTTTAAGATCCTGAGGGGACTTGACCAGGTGTTTCTTCTTGTGGGAGATTCTAGAATTAGGTGCCGTGGTTTAAAAATAAAGGGTCGCTCATTTAAGACAGAGATGAGGAAACTTTCTTTTCCCCTCAGACAGTTCAGAGTCTTTGGACTTCTCTTCCTCAAAAAGCAATGGATGCAGAATCTTAAACATTTTAAGGCAGAGGTAGATAGATTCTTGATTTAGGGGATTAAAGTTATTAGGGATATGCAGGAATATAGAGTTGAGGTTAAAAGCAGATCAGCTATGATCTTAATGAATGGTGGAGCAGGCTCAAAGGGTGGAGTAGACCACTCTGTTTCCCATATGTTCATACATGTGTTAATTCTCACCTGCCCATAATTGTGCCAAGATTTAAAACTTGACAGAACAAAGTTTGTGAGAAGAATTGTAGCTCGGGTGCTCGTTGCTGTGGTTCTGTTCGCCGAGCTGGAAGTTTTTGTTGCAAACGTTTCGTCCCCTGTCTTGGTGACATCCTCAGTGCTTGGGAGCCTCCTGCGAAGCGCTTCTGTGGTGTTTCCTCCAGCATTTATAGTGGCCTGTCCCTGCTGCTTCCGGTTGTCAGTTTCAGCTGTCCGCTGTAGTGGCTGGTATATTGGGTCCAGGTCGATGTGTTTGTTGATGGAGTTTGTGGAGGAGTGCCATGCTTCTAGGAATTCCCTGGCAGTTCTTTGTTTGGCTTGCCCTATAATGGTAGTGTTGTCCCAGTCGAATTCATGTTGCTTGTCTTCTGTGTGTGTGGCTACTAGGGATAGCTGGTCGTGTCGTTTCGTGGCTAGTTGATGTTCGTGGATGCGGATCGTTAGCTGTCTTCCTGTTTGTCTTCCGGAAGCGGCAGGACAGGCCACTATAAATGCCGGAGGAAACACCACAGAAACGCTTCACAGGAGGCTCCCAAGCACTGAGGATGTCACCTAGACAGGGGACGAAACGTTTGCAACAAAAACTTCTAGCTCGGCGAACAGAACCACAACAACTTGACAGTCTCCAGTTCTGAGTGGAGCTGAACTGGTAAACCAGAGTTAAACTGTAGAGAATTAGAGATGTTGTGTAATCTCTGACTAGGGGATTTCCTTTCGTACATGTGGACCAGAACATTCAAATAACTACTGAATTTACTTCAATTCCCTGCTCTTACCTAACAGTTCCAGTGGGGTTTCTGCATAAAGTACTTATCCAATTCCTTTGTAGAAATGATTATTGAATCTACTTCCACCACTCTTTCAGGCACTGCATTCCAGATTCATTTTCCCCTCATATCACCTCAGGTTCATCTGTCAATTCCTTTATTCTGTGCACTGATTACCAATCGTTATTGCATCGGAAACAGTTGTTCCTTATTTATTCTATTAAAGGATTCTGAATGCCTTTATCCAATCTTCCCATAACCATCTCAGAGTGAAGGAGAATGATCCCAAATTCTAGTATTGATGCGAGTGAAATCTTTATACACTGTAATTGGTATTACGCAAATGAATTCCTTCTGCATCAACTCCTAAGCCTCGTCAATCTTCCTAACGTATACTATTGCAGTGCCTACAATACTCCAGATGAGGCCTAAGTAACGTGTTTAGGATAATCTCCTTGCTTTTGTCCTCCGTCTCTATTGATAAAGCTAAGTATCCACCTGCCCTTATAACAGACTTCTAAACTCGCCATATTACACATTCAAAAGATATAAGTACACTCCCAGGTCTCTCTGCTTCTTCCTTCAATCTGCATAAAGTATCCACAATCCTGCTGAGTCAACTACCACAATTGTGCAAATTATTGGAACAAATAAACAACAGCGGTAACAGTAGCTACTAAGGGAGTGTTACACCCTATTTATCATTATTTCAAGGTGAACAAGCGATTTCATACATACACACTACTATGCAAGGTAAAATAACATTATAAATGAGCATATAATTGAACAGAAAGAAGATACCACAAAGAAACACTGCTGTCACTGCCTACTTTACAAGGCATAAAGACACAATATTGACTAAACGCAATTTCTACCCCTCCCACCTTCATAAACACTAATACAAAACTATCTATAAATGGAGAGTTACCACATGATATTTTACAGTATCAGAAAAAAGAATTTGCGTGGGAAGTATAAAAAAGGTTCCTCTGATATTTGTAGTAAGTTGGACTTTCAGATTAGTTCTCAAGTTCAAACTATTTAAGACTTATCTGTAGTGCATTTAAATTTTCTCCCTAAAACTAAAGAAAAAAAAGTAACTAGCTCACAAAATGACGTGCTACAGATGCCGTCTTCACAAAGCATAGGCTATAGTCCAAATGCCAAGACATGAAAAGCCACCAAATATATCAATCTAACATGGTCAGGCGTTTAGTCACCATTCTCAGAGTCTTCAAACTTGGTGATATCTGGCAATGCATGCACGAGAAGAGAAGCAGGGGTCTTGCTGCTACTGGCCCGTGGATTGTGGGGCACGAGGACAAAACTAGATTGTACTGTCTGTTCTTCAGCATAGTCGTCTCTTGGTGTTAATCTGTTTTCAAAAACAAACAAACAAACAAACAAAGTCATTAATTACAGAGTAAACGATCTCCCGTGGAGTTACATGAAGAATCAAAATGCAGCCTTAAGGTGAAGCAAATTAAGGAGAGTAGAGTGCAATTGGAAAGCCGTTATAAAATTACATATGCTGTTACATTAAAACAAAGATACTGAGTTGCTGAACAGAGAAAGAGAGTTCTCTGGAACCAACATTACCTTTAAACAGTGTGGATTTGAGGCATTCCAGATTGTAATGCAGAACACAGGAAAATAGTGGGAATAAGAACAGAAAATGTTGGAATAGCTCAGGTCAAGCAACGTGTGTGAAGTGAGAAACTGAGCTGTTTTCAGGATAATGACTTGCCATTCAGAAGTCAGAAATGTAACAAGTCACCTGTGTACCCGCTTGTGTGTGTAGGCTGGAGAAGGATGGGAGAAAAACAGAAGTGACAGGATGGAAAATAGGAGAGTTGGTGATTCTTGACTAAGGGACAATTAAGTCCAAAATAGAACAAATAAAGAAACCAAAGATATGTCTTCATGAGGTGTGGACAGCAGAAAGATGAAACAATTATTTTTGAAACTAAAAACAAGTTTCTGACAGAAGTAAAACTAAATGCAGTGAAAGTGGCAAACAAAATGAGGACAGAGATTATGGGCTTAAATTGAGCCCACAAGGCTGGACAGTGGCTAACCGAAAGGTGACATGATGTAGATTAGATTACATTACAATGTGGAAACAGGCCGTTCGGCCCAACAAGTCCACACCGACCCGCCGGAGCGCAACCCACCCATAACCCTACATTTACCCCTTACCTAACACTACGGGCAATTTAGCATGGCCAATTCACCTGACCTGCACATCTTTGGATTGTGGGAGGAAACCGGAGCACCCGGAGGAAACCCACACAGACACGGGGAGAATGTGCAAACTCCACACAGTCTGTCGCCTGAGGCGGGAATTGAACCCAGGTCTGTGGCGCTGTGAGGCAGCAGTGCTAACCACTGTGCCACCGTGCTGCCTACAATTTTGTATTTTGATCTCTTTGATGTTTAATAACATTACTATTGTTGAATCCCTAACTATCAACATTCTATGGATTACAATTGATCAGAAACTGAAGTAAGTAACTCACTTCCTGACTCTCCTAACCTGTTTGTCATTAACAAGGCAAAGTCAACAGTTTGATAGAGGAATGCGGTGTCAACACTCATTACCGTCTAGGACAAGGAAACTTCTTGATCAGAAACCTTGAAGCACCTTCAAAGCTCACTCTCTTCAACACGATAGTGTGTACCATCTACAAGCTGCACTGCAGCAAATCTCTAAGGCTCTTTAGACAGCATCTTGCAAACCTCTACCACTGAGGAGGATAAGGACAGCATTTGCTTGGAACTACTAGGTGCAAATTCCCCTTGAAGAAACTCACCATCCAGACTTGGAAACATATTACTGCTCCTTCACTGTCAAGGAGTCAAAATCCTGGAACTCCCTTACCAGTATCTGCACCTGATGGACTGCAGATATTCAAGTTTGCAGCTCACCACTACTACTATCTCAAGGACAAGTAAAGATGGGCAATAAATGCTGGCCTAGCCAATGAAGACCACGTTCTCCCTGAACTGAAAAAAAAACTATCAAAATTGTGGGTGCAAAAGAATTTAGAAACATTTTGTGCCTCAACCTGAAGTTTGTGGGCAACACTGCCAGAAACCCAAGGATTTCTTCATATAAAATAGTAACATAGTATTTAACAAGGTCTAGTTTCAGGCTTAAGAGCTTTGATCCATCTTACAAAATCAAATCACATTACCTCCAAGGCCTATTTCGAACATTCCACTTGTTGACCAGAATATATCTGAACCTGTTAACGTAGCTTATTTCATCACTTGTGCTGGTGCAAACTTTATGTACTGACACGAAAGCAGAGAACAACTCCTTCCAACAGCATCTTCCAAACTCCGACTTCTACCATTTAGAAAAGGGCAGGAGACACATCCCCTCAAAGCTACACACTATCCTGACTTAAACTAATGATGCCATTTCTTCACTGTCATTGTGTCAAAGGTCTGGAAGCTCCTTCCAAATCGAACTGTGTTACACATGGACTGCAACGGTTCAAGAAGATGGCTTAACAGCACCTATTCATGGGCAATAAATAAGGGCCTCGCAACTGACACTCAAATCCAGGAACAAAATCAAAAAGGATACTAATGTCTTTAGGCCAATTTCATGTTATATATGAGAGTAAATAATGCATTTACAATGTTTAAAAGACATTTGGATGGATACATAAATAGGAAAGATTTGGAGAGATATAGGCCAGGTGTAGGCCAGTTTACTTTGGAATTATGTTTGGCATGGACTGGTTGTACCGAAGCGTCTGTTTCCGTGCTGTATGGCTACACATGTGTGCACGCGCGCACACACACACACACACACACGTTGAATTGTGCTACAAAGTACTTGTACTCCAAGATACCATGATTAAATTAATTTTTCATTCATTTATTTTTAAGCAATACAGTATACTTTGTACTGTGGCTTAATTCAAATTACTAATTTAAATTTATTTAAAGCAAAAAGATTGCTTCAAACTAACACAGACAAGAGATTGATGTGGGCTATGCCTCCTAACTACACAAATAAATCCTTGCATTTCCTTACACAATACAGCTGAGGGATAAAACTGACCTTATGATTTTTATTTGTCAAGCAGCAGACAACATAAGAAGCAGAGACAGATAAGTCTATTTTGAAGTGTCTTTAATAGATAGCTCGAAAGCTGCAGAAGTGTTTTCTGTCTGAGAAAAGGAAATAATTTCAAAACTGATTCTTAGAGCAGATTGCCTACTGATCAACGCAAGTGAGTGCAAACTCTTACAAAATGAGAAGTCATTTTGGAATAAGATGTTTCCCCATAAGGTTGAATGCCCACCTTGCTAATAACTTAAAGCAAGTTCCACTGCATTTTACAACCCTCATCATAATCATTAAACTACACAGTAAACCACTAGTTTCTTACCGTCCATCTGGAACACGCTGCAAGCCTTCAGACTGGTTGCTTACTCTGCCAGATACGCTTCCTCCTTTACTCCTTTTCTCTGGAAGGTCAGTAGTCACCCCGTGTCCAGATAAACTGAGAGAAACCTGTTCCCCGGTGGATGCGTTCAATGCAGTCGCGATAGCAGGGAGGAAAGCATCATGCTCACTGATTTCAAGGAAAGGTTTAGCCTCAGAAAATGTTGCTTCACCAAATGATTCGTGATTGGTTGCAGGCAAAGTTGATGTCCCATGATTTGCCATGCCGGTAGTAGATGTCCCCATGGATTTAGAGATTACCCTGAGTTTATGGGAACTTGATTTGTGCTTCTTCTTGTGCTGAACTTTAGAATTGTGCTTCAGGAAAAATTCACAGGACTCCTGCAGCACTCTCCGACTTTCGGTAATAGGGCTAAGAAGATGGGAGAAAAAGAATATTCAGAAAAAAAAAATCTGACTAATCGCTGAAATTTTCACTTTTAATATTTGCTGTGGACAGGATAGTATGGTACTGGACTAGGAATGCTGAGGTCAAGATTCAAATGCCAACATATACCTTGTATCGATAAAAGGGAATTCAATAAATTTGTGGTCTAACCACAGAAATAATGACTATGAAAAATCTGGATTGATTTAACAAAGACAATTTAGTAGCATTCTTCAACTCCTTTAACAGTAATAAACTATCCCTAAGAATAAATGTGGTACATAACGTAACATATGGCATTTAGCATGCTTGTTTTCATTGCTCAGTCCTTCGCAATTAGGAGTGGAAAGTCATGTTGAAGTTGTACAGGACATTGGTGAGGTGTCTTCTGGAGTACTGTGCCCAGTTCTGGTTGCCCAGTTACAGCAGGATATTAAGCTGGAGAGGGTTCAGAAGAGATTTACCATGATGTTGCCACGTATGGAAGGTTTGAGTTATAAAGAAAGGCTGGATAGGCTTGGACTTCTTTCACTGGAGCATAGAAGGTTGAGAGGTGGCCTTATATAAATTTATAAATTCATGAGGGGTGTTGATAGGGTTAGTAGTGGGTGTCTTTTCCCTAGGATGCGGGATTTCAAGACACATTTTAAGGAGAGATGTGAGAGAGAGAGATTTAAAAAGACAATGGGGCATTTTTTTTTTTACACAGAGGGTGGTCTGCATGTGGAATAATCTTCTGACAAAGTGGTGGATGTGAGCATAATTGCAACTTTTAAAAGACATTTGGATAAGTATATGAATAGGAAAGGTTTGCAGGGATATGGACTAGGAGTAGGTAGGTGGGACTAGTTTAGCTTGGGATTAAGTTTGGTATGGACTAGTTGGACTGAAAGGCCTGTCTCCGTGCTGTATAACTCTATGTTAATGCCATTTTGAAACTGATTTATGCTCAAAAACAGCCTTCCCTCTCACAGAGGGGAAATGTCTAGTTTCTCCCAGATACTTCCCATGGCTGAACACCAATCCCTGCATTTTGCTCTAAGTCCCCCAGCATCTGCAAAATATCTCCTTCCCTTCTGATACTACCCACACAGAACCTTCCTCATTTAATGGGAGTATTCTTAAAGAAGAAATTGAAAGTCGGTCTTACTCTCGTTTGTGGGCACTGTGAAAAAAATTGGCCCATTCAGAACATGTTTTTCTACTGCCAACCCAGAAAACTGCTGGTATACCAACAATTAGAGTCATCAAGTATTTCATCATAAAGAGTGACAGGTCCGGCCTGATCAAGGTTTCCACCTATATAAAAATAAACAAGCAGAACAAATTAATGCATTAAATTACTGCCCAGTAGGCAATGTAAGCAATCTAAGTAAAACTATGTACCATAATGCTAATGGAACAAGTCTTAATCAAGTTTACAAACTGTAATTTATTATTTATCTGTAGAAAATATCCTCTCATTGTTCATTGTACAAGTTAGCTACACACAATGTACTGTGAATATCAGACACTGGAGTTTCTGTACAGGTTCTTCCTATTTTCTTCCAAAAGCTTTAAAGTAATTTTGAGAAATGGCAAAACTAGCTGTTTGTACACTCCTCCAGGACTTCCTTGAGATGGAAAATTATTACTTTATTAGTGTTTCATAAACTAAAGTTGTTGTTGCTGTCAAAGAGATAATGGCAGATAGATGGAAATCACCTCACCCCTTTTGGGAAATTCTAGCCCCAGGTCTCTGTGGCAGCTCCAAAGAAAATGGTTGACAATTCTCACAAACCTGGACACACAATCAGTAGACAGACTAGAATGTTAGTTACAGTAATGAAATTAGCAGTCTAAAATAGCAAGCTTAATCTCTTAGGTTTTGTTTTTCTCTTCTAATCCTTTGACGTTCATATACTGTACATTAAAGTCGATCTCATGTAAAAGTTGACCCCCTATTTTTGGCCAAAAATCTGGAATTTTTCATATATCTCATGCAAAAGGTTGACCCTAGTTCTTCACAGATAACAGATCAACATTTATGAGTCAAGGTATTATCCTGCACATAAATGTTACGATAAGGAAATTAATTTTTTTTGTACTGTGTTTTGACGTTTCACATCAATTTGGCGCAAAAGTTTAAGACACATTAGGTCATAGACAGGTAACAACCTCCCTTTGTGTGCAGCTCAGCTGGGTTCAGTTTCCCTGTAGCACTCATGGAATACTGTCATATACCTAGCTGAACAGTGTGATTTTGCAGGATTTTAACAAACTTTTATATCTGACATGTTTAATTTAAGATTAGATTCCCTACTGTATGGAAACAGGTCCAAGGAGTAACCCAGCCAGCCAGCCCCATTTCCTTCTAACTAATGCACCTAATGTAGCATGTAATTGTAATTTAAAGCCACATTATATTTCTACTTCAATTTTTATATGTATAAATAAAAGATCAATCTAATTCAATCTAATTACTAATTCATTTTTGTTTCTATTGTCTTTATCTGGTGATTAGCGTACTTTCCTGTGTTTTACTTTTATTTGTTTAGAGATCAGTTGGGCTTCTGCTACTGATACAGTATTTTGGACTGTAGCATGAATTTCAGCCCCTCAAAAGTAGTATCCATGTAATAGTTGACCCAATAAATTTAACGTTAAAAATGATCTAATAAAATTTGACTTTTACATGAGCACACATGGTAGTTATGGCAAAGTAATCTGACACCTTTTCAAATGTGGTAAATTTGTTGCACAAAGAGCACAATGTTAAATGGCAAGAACTGAAAAGTGCCCAAGGTGACCACCAACCCCTTTCCTACCCCATGGAGTCAGCAGCATTCTCGCCTCTAGAATTAAAATGGCCTTTTCTTCTGTGGAAAATTACTGCATAGCAAGTTGCTGGCAGGCCATATAGTTGTGGATCACAAAAATGACACTGGAGCACTTTCAGCATAAACTAGGTGGCGATCAATTTTACTCTTAGCTCCAGGTATGCTAAGGCCCAATAGTAATGTCACAATCTAAGCCTAAACCTAAGCCTATCTCAGAAAGTAATGCAGGTCGAGCCTGGATAACAAGGACTTTTTACACCTCTAGAATACGGTCATACCTTACATACCTCTGCCAAATAGTTATTTGAATATTTATGTCATTTTTAAACATGAAAAGCTTAACTGAGTCCAAACATTCCAAAATAATTCCCAAGTATAAAATAAAATTATATCGGCACTAACACTTGTTTAAAGAGCTGGAACTGAAAATTAGCTTTTAATTGCCTCAGCAACCTCGGAAATATAGTGAAAGAAAGCAGAATTCTGTGTAATTAAAATGTTAGAAATATAGTTTCTAACAAAATAATCTAAGCATTATATAATATAAAAATAAATATTTTCTTATATAGAAGTTGTTTGTGAAATATGACTTGCAATTAAACATGGCACAACACTTACCACTGAAAATTGACATGCACAAGTCCATATTAATTTAAATAAATATTTAGCAAACTATATTCCAAACATAACTGACACTTGTCAGTTTAAAAATCTGATTGCAAATATAAATTGCATAGTTTAAAATTTGATTTGCATCCATCCCCATAACACACAAGCATATAAAACCGTAAATGTGTGCGGCCACCATATTTATTCCTACATTCCTGAAGAAACATGACAGAGACTATTTCCATATCCAAGATGGTTTGCACAAAAGGTGGTAAAATCCTGATGAGGTTCCATTTGATAATCAGGATTTAATTAAGAATTCCAAATTGCTGTTGAGGTACCATATTATGCCGCAGTACACTGGGACTAAAACAATTCAAAGTTCTTTGTAATAACAAAGCTAACTCCCGAAGATTAATGTTAAGTGTGCCAGAGTACCTACCCCTCTACTCAATGTATGCTAATGTCTTGACTCTTGCTCAAAACCAAAAGAACAAGAGAAGTTGGTAAAAGAATAAATATGTCTGAATCAAATGATCACGGCATGTCAAGTAATCCAAAACTGTCACTTACTTCAACTACCAACAAACTATAATTAGAATACTGCAATACAGTGGTGCCTACCCTGCATTTCCCCAATGCTTGCCTCTGTATGTACATTTTGAAAGAAGACTTGCATTTACATAGTGCCTTATCACTGCATGATGTCCATTTCACAGTCAGTAAAGTGCTTTTGAAGGTTACTCACTTTTGTAATGTAGGAAACACAGTGTCACAAACAGCAAAGTGCTACATACCAGATGATCCATGTTTTTAAAATGTTGATTGAGGGATAAGATGTGGCCGAGACACTAGGAATACATTTTCTGATCAAATGCTAAACAATGTAATGGGATCCAACTGAAAGGGCAGCATGGAGGTCAGTTTAATGTCCCATTTGAAAGATGGCAATTCTGACAGCGTAACACTCCCTCTGTACTGCACTGGAGCACAGCCTAGATTGTTGAATTAGGACAATGTTATGATTTGGAGTTGAAGATACTACCAACTGAGCAATGGCAGACAGGTCCTGAAGAAAATGTACCATGAACATGCTTATAGATTAAATTTAGCCTGTGGAACTTGTGATTATGCCACTGGTAACTGGCCACCTAGCTGCCATCTTAATACGCATCCATGTCAGAACTAAAAATCTCAATTACTAGCTGTTCACTGAATACAGAAATATAAATTTACTGAAAATAATAATGTGCAATGAATTACAACAAGAATTTAAAAGTATAGAAAACATGTCAAAATATGCACTTTCTGAATGTACCTGATTGGGGCATGGGATAGGATAATCTTGACAGTAATCATGAACCCATGTTGTTTCCCAAGTTGTCCGAAGGGTTTGCTCATAAATATAGCATCCCAGAAGCCCAACTAGAGGCACCAAGTACAGGCCGCTAAAAACTCCAATTCGAATCATGAATTTCTTCAGCTTCTCTTGATTTCGTCCATCATGTTGGATCACCTGTCGCACGTGATTCAAGGAAATAATCCCTGCCAACAGAAGGGACAATCCCACCACCACACAGAGGCACAATGGCGTCAAGATAAAATAACGCAAAGCATTCAAGTCGTACAACCCAACAAAGCATACACCACTGATATTGTCACCTTCCACTTTGTTCAAGGCAAGCAGCATTATTGTGAATATCCCAGGTATTCCCCAGGCAACAGAATGGTACCACAACGCTTTCTGTTCAATAGCTTCACAACTCCACTTCAGTCCTGCTGCTAGGAACCATGTTATGGTTAGGATTACCCACCAAACAGTACCTGCCATAGTAAAGAAATATAATAACATGAAAAGGATGGTACACCCTTTGCTCTGTGCTCCTATGACAACTGTTTCCATGGCTCCCAGTTTCTCATCTGCCTTGTTGCATACTATATTATTACCAGCAACAAAACCTACAAAATACATAAGAGATACTATGCTGTAACATACTGCGTAGAAAATGATTGGCCGCTCAGGATACCGAAATCTTCGAACATCGATAAGGAAAGTCAGGAAGGTAAAGAGAGTTGCACATAGACAAAAGATGGAAACAACTCCGATGAAACATTTAGCAAAGCTTAGTTCATCTTCTTTGAAGTACATGTTGGGGCACGGTGGCAAACAGTCATCTACACCAAGAAATGAACTGCCATGTCCAGTAGGGGTCTTCAGGGGCCGTGGACACCAAAACCCATAATCTTTCACAATTGTTTGCGAAGTCTTCTCTGTTATCGATCTTGAGGTTGGAGTTACTGCTGAAGACAGCTGGCCATCAACACAATCTTCTAACCTTAAAATAAAAATTCATATCAAACTCCTCTGAAAGATCAAGTTAAAACTCAAATAATGCTCATTTTCTAATGTATCAGCAGAAATATTCTACACTTTTCTATTTTGCACCTACTTTAGTTACTCCTCAAACTGACTATTCCTGTTGAGATGATGAGAAACAACCTTGTTATCGAATTTATATTTTTAATTCTATATATAGTCATTACCCCAAACTGACAAATTTTATATTTGTGGTGCAATTTAACTTTCCTTTACCCAAGGTCTCACCAGTCAGAAAAGCTGACAATAAAAACTGACCAGACTGAAGTCAGATAATATGATTCCTTCATGGAGCAAGCTGCAACTCTGATTATCAACAATCCAGCAGTTTATATACTGTACTTCTGTTTCAAGTCTATAGCAAATGCAAGGCCAACTCAATCCTATTGCAATATAATTCAAATTGAATATATTTAATGTAGTATATCATTATTTGTCTCCTTTTATTTTTACAAAGTGACATTCAGAACAGTATTTGACCTTAATAAAGCTTGGAAGGCTTAACAACACTTTCCAAATTCAAGACTGCTATCCCCTAGAAAGATAAGGGCAACAGATATATAGGAACACTATCACCTGCAGGTTCTTCTCCAGACGACTCATCTCCCTGACTTGGAAATGCCTTAAGAGTAGGTATACAGTGGGATGGAGGGCATGTAACAAAGGCAGTATATTAATCAAAAGTGACTTTAATCTTCACATAGTTGGGATGGTCAGATTAGTTAGGAGGCCGAAGGAAGAATTTGTAGAATGTAATCTGGAGTTTCCTAGTATAATATGTTATGGATCCAACCAGGAATCAGGCTACTTTGGATCTGGTGAGATGTAATCAGGCACGTTCAATAAACGATAGCAGAATAAAAGATCCCTTTGGAAACAGCGATCACAACATGTTAGAATCTAGCATTCAATTTGAAAAGGAGGAACTTGGACCAGAAACACTGTGCTAAACCTAAATAATCATAATTACAAAGGAATGAGAGCAGAATTGGCTCAAGTGGACTGGGGAAGGAGCTTTTCAGCAAAAAGGTTGAGGACCAATGTCAGATGCTTAAGGAAACAGTTCATGGCTCACAGCAAAAGACATATTCCAGTGAAGAATAATTCTACAAATGGGATAAGCCAACCATGGTTAACCAGGGAAGTTAACGATTGAAAGAAAAAACATACAATGTGGTAAAGTTTAGTAATAAACCAGAGGATTGGGCAAGTTTAAAAAACCAATAAAAGACAAAGGGAGAAAATAAGCTTTGAGGATAGACATGTAAGTAATATCAAGATGGACTGTAAGAGTTTCTAGAAATATAAGGAAGAGAGAAGCCAAAGTGAACATCAGCTCCTTAGAGAAGGAGAAATAATAATGGGGAAGCAAAATCGGCACAGCAGTTACAAAAATACTTTTTATCAATCTTCACAGTAGAAGACGCTTACAGGATTCCAAAATTATGAAATATTAAAGAAGCAAATGGACAGGAAATAAACACAATAATCATCACCAAAAGAAAATAGACTAGGGAAACTATTGAGGCAAAAGAGTGAAAAGTTGCCGCGATCTGGATGGGATGCATCCCAGGATTTTAAATTAAGTAGCTGCAGAGATAGTGGATGCACTGGTAATAATCTAGGAATCCTGAGATTCTGTAACAGTCCCAGAGGACTGGACAACTGCCAGTCCAACACATTTATTTAAAAAGGGAAAAGGAGCCAGAAGTTCACTTAATGTTTGTTATTATGAAAATGCTAGAGTATATTATGAAGAAAGTAACAGCAGAACAATTAGAAATGCATAATATGTGACCGTGCCTTCATGAAGGGGAATATTATGCCTGATAACTTTACTAGAATTCTTTGAGGTGGTAACAAGCAGGATATATAAATAAAAAGCAATGGATGTAATATATTTGGATTTTCAGAAAGCTTTTGATAAGGTACTACATGTCAGGCTCTTGATAAGAGCCTGTGATATTGGAAGTAGTTGAAAGATTATGAGTTTTGGTGTCCATGGATCGAGGATTGGCTGATAGAAGACAGAGGTGGGATAAGGGTTGCATTTTCAGGCTGGCAGCTTGTACCTAGGAATGCCACAAGGATAAGTGCTGGGGCCATAACTGTTTACATATACATTAATGACTTGGATATGAAAAGTGACTTTCTTAAAGCTGAGTTTGCGGATGATACAAAATAGGCGGGAAGGCAAACAGTGAAGATGATACAAAGCCTGCAGAGGTATATTGATAGGTTAAGGGAATGGGCAAAAACTTGACGGATAGAATATAATGTTATGCATTTTTGCAGAAAAAGAGTCAAATGTTATTTAAATAGAAAACAATTGTAGAAAGCTATAGAAGCGAGAGATTTGGAAGTCCTCCTCCATGAATCAGAAAAAGCCAACATCCAAATTCAGTGAGTAATAGGGCTGACAAATAGAATGTCAGCTTTTATTTCAAAGGGAATGCAACATAAAATTATTGAGTTTTGCTAAAACCCATACAAGGCAAAGTTGAATACTGCAAATACTTTTGGGCCCCTTCTCGAAGGTAATATTCACTGGCATTGGAGGTAGTCCAGCAAAAAAGAAGGTTCTTGAAGCTGATACCAGGTATGGGTGAAAGGGTCTTACGAGGAAAGTTTGAGTAGATTTTGCCTGTACTCTTTGAAGCTTCGTATGATGAAACGCAACTTTATTGAAGCATACAATATTCTTAGGGACTTGTCAGGGTAGATGTGGAAAGGTTGTTGTGGGACAGTCTAGGACAAGAGGGCATAACCTCAGAATAAGGGGTCACACGTTTGAGAGAGAGCGAGAGAGAGAAATGAGGAAGAATTTCTTCTTTCTATAGAACCTTTAATAACAGAAGGCTGTTCATAGAATTATAGAATCCCCAGTGTGGAAACAGGCCATTCGGTCCAACAAGTCCACATCAACTCTCCCAAAAGCGCTCCACCCAGACCCATTCTCCGACCCTATCCATGCAACCCTGCATTTCCTGTGGCTAATGCACCTAACCTACACATTCCTGAACACAGTCAGCAATTTAGCCTGGCCAATTAACCTACCTTGCACATGTTTGGACTGTTGAAGTTGGGTCATTAAGTATATTCAAGACAGAGATATTCAGATTTTTAGTCAGCAAGCAATGAAGGGTTATGGGAAAAAGGCAAAAAAAGTGGAGTTGAGGATTATTAGATCTGTCATGATCTCACGGAATACTAGAGCAGATTCGATGGGCTGAAATGCCTACTTCTGCTGCTATGTCCTGTGGTCTGATACTTCTGGTCTTATATCCACTGTTCCTTCAGTGTTGCTGGGTCAAAGTCCTGGAACTCCTTCTCCAACAGCATTGTGAGTTTACCTAAACCAAAAGGATTCCTGAAGAAGGGCTCATGTCCGAAACGTCGATTCTCCTGCTCTTGGATGCTGCCTGACCTGCTGCATTTTTCCAGCAACACATTTTAAGCTCTAAACCAAAAGGATTGCAAAGGATCAAAGTGACAGTTCATTACCACTTTTTCCAAGGGTGATAGTCACAGGTGAGGTGCCGGAAGACTGAAAGTTGGCAAACGTGGTGCCACTGTTTAAGAAGGGCGGTAAAGACAAGCCAGGGAACTATAGACCGGTAAGCCTGACGTCGGTGGTGGGCAAGTTGTTGGAGGGAATCCTGAGGGACAGGATGTGCATGTATTTGGAAAGGCAAGGACTGATTCGGGATAGTCAACATGGCTTTGTGTGTGGGAAATCATGTCTCACAAACATGATTGAGTTTTTTGAAGAAGTAACAAAGAGGATTGATGAGGGCAGAGCAGTAGATGTGATCTATATGGACTTCAGTAAGGCGTTAGACAAGGCCCCCCATGGGAGACTGGTTAGCAAGGTTCGATCTCATGGAATACAGGGAGAACTAGCCATTTGGATACAGAACTGGCTCATAGGTAGAAGACAGAGGGTGGTGGTGGAGGGTTGTTTTTCAGAC
>NC_057713.1:73998386-74009587 GCF_004010195.1 Chiloscyllium plagiosum
TAATGGTAAGGTCCTAGGGAGTGTTGCTGAACAAAGAGACCTTGGAGTGCAGGTTCATAGCTCCTTGAAAGTGGAGTCGCAGGTAGATAGGATAGTGAAGAAGGCGTTTGGTATGCTTTTCTTTATTGGTCAGAGTATTGAATACAGGTGTTGGGAGGTCATGTTGCGGCTCTACAGGACATTGGTTAGGTACGTGTGTGGAATGAGCTGCCAGAGGATGTGGTGGAGGCTGGTACAATTGCAACATTCAAAAGGCATCTGGATGTGTATATGAATAGCAAGGGTTTGGAGGGATATGAGCTGGGTGCTGCCAGGTGGGACTAGATTGGGTTGGGATATCTCGTCGGCATGGACGGGTTGGACCGAAGTGTCTATTTCCATGCTGTACATCTCTATGACTCTATGACTAGGAATGGGCAACAAGTACTGGCCTAGCCCAGTTACTTAGACCTCCAAATAAAGAATAAAAGCATATCAAGGTGACAAAAAAAATGTCACAAAATTGGAGGTGCGATGGATTGCAAATGGGTATATCAGAGTGCAATGCTGTGACAGATTCTTATTATTCTTTTTTTGGAATCAGTGTGTGGTGGTAAGGACAGCATTGGCTGCCCAATTTTGACTGCCATTTCGAAGGTTATAGTTGACCAATCCTAAACTGCTGCAAACCATTTGGTACAGAGAGAACCACAGTGCCATTAGAGAGAGAATTAGGAACGTAGCAACACTGCAGGAATTGCAATAAAATTCTAAGTCAGAATGGTTTAAGGTGAACTTGCAATTAATGGTGTTCCTATACATAGCATTTATAAGGACAAGGGCAGCCTAAGAATCACAGGTTTAGGAAGGGGTTTTGTTGTTGGCTTGGCATATTGCTGCTGCATCTTATATACAGGACTACTGCTAATGTGACCAAATGGTTAATGGAGTGAATTTTGAAGCTTAGTGCATCGGGTGTTAGATGAATCAAGCAGATTGCTTTATTTGGATGAGGAACTTCTGTAGAAATGTCCTGGAACTGAGATGTTTTTTTCTAAGAAACACAATCATCTTCCTTTGTGCTAGATATAAATCCAAACAAGGGAGAGTTTCCACCCTAATTCCCTTTGAAATCAGTTTGGCTATCTTTTTTTGATACCATACTCAGCCAAATGATGCATCATTTGCCATTAGCTGGTAAATAAACAATGACAGAATCTGGTAAGGAAACAGTGAGATTCAAGGAGAAATGAGCATTAAATGAGGTTCAGTAGGCAAGGCTTGAGGGAACTGAATGCAGGAAGCAAGTTCAAGGAGAATATAAAGATGCACTGGAGGTGACAAAGTTTGGATGATCGTATCTGCTGCAATGATGCTGCAGATACGGGCAGGTGATATTTCAGAGGTAGAGACAGATGGCTTGGTGATGAACTACAACTTTGAGGACCAAGCAGGAATCAGGTTTAAACTGAAATTAAAAAAAACATGCAAATCCAAATGCAGAAAGCATAAAGAAGAGGATCAAACATGATTTAAAAAGAAAAGATCAACATGCTTGTTGTGGTCTTCCAATTCGTTTTCATCTTTCATTATTTTGTATTTCCAGCATTCATTTTCATTTAAACTACTAAATTTTACATCTTTGGTGTCATTCAATACAGTTCACAATGAAACAGCTTCCATTGTAAAGATTTGCATCTTATTCCCTCTCCATCAGAAAGATCCACCACACAATCTAGATTGATACTAAAGTTAATTCTCTTACTGATCACACTGCAACCCATCTGGCCATGCAATCCCAAATGTCTCAATGAGTTTTTCACAGTCCTGAAGAACTTCCTCACAAAGCTTTCTACAAGGAGGGACGATCTGCAGATCTTCCATACAAGCTGGCACAAATGCACTGCAAAGGAACGTTTTCACATTTGGGGAGCATCGCAGATTCATAAGTGGAAGAAAAGGCTGCAGAGGAGAAAAGAAAAATTACTCTATTATGGTGAATGATATGTGACCCAATTTCAACTCATTTCCTCCTGGATCGCATCACAACAATGTCAATTGAAACAGTAAAAATGATACGACAAAACACAAAAATAATAATTTCTGCCCTTCAGTACTGGTTTAGTGGGGACTCAAAACAACTCTAACTTTAGATTCTACTTCAGACCCTAGCATACCAGATATCAGTCTTCTGGCTAACAGGGAACAGAATGCTTTCCCCCAGCCATTTGCTTGATATGAAGTGTGTGCGAGTGGAAGCCTCATTCTCTCTCTTGAAAAGTGTTTCAGTGTTTAATTTATTAAAGGCTCTAATACACAGGTACTAGACTACAGGCTTAGAAAGAAAAATAAATCTTTGTATGGGTAATAGGAAACATACCTACACTTGGCCTCCTTCAAATACTGGAAGCAAAAAGGAACAGGACTGACAGCTCAATGTTCTGGGGTACAGATGCTATTGAAAGGATAGGAGGGGTGGCAAGAAAACAGGTGGATGTGGCAACTTTAATAAGGGAAAATATCATGGCAATACTTAGAAAGGATATTTTTGAGGGTCTTCCAGTGAGACTATATGGGTGGAACTGAGAAATAAGAAGGGGGTAATCATTTTGACGGGATTGTTCTATAACCCCCCACCTGCAGTAGTCAGTGGCAATTTGAGGAGGAAATATATCAGGATATCACAGATAGCTCTAAGAATAGTAGTGTTGCAATAATAGGAGTTTTTAAACTTTTCAAACATAGACTAGGACTGCCATAGTGTTATGGGTTTGGATGGGAATGAATTTGTTAAGTGTCTTCAGAAAAACTCTCCAAAATGGTCCTACTAGAAAAGGAACAAAACTCAACCTCCTCTTGGGAAATAAGACAGTGCAAGTGACTGAAGTGTTAATGGGGGAGCACTTTGGGAATAATGACCATAATTTTATCAGTTTTAAAATAGTTATGGAAAAGGATAGGTCTGGTCCACAATTCAAAGTTTTAAATTGCAGCAAGGATAATTTTGATGCTATTGGACAGGAACGTCCAAAAGTTAATTGGAGAGGCTGTTTACAGGTAAAGGGAGGCTTTCAAAAGTGAGATAACAGGCCAACATGTTTATGTTAGTGAGAAGGGCAAGGCTGGCAAGAGTAGGGAACCAATGATTAGAGACATTGAGGATCTGGTCAAGAAAAAGAAGGAAGCATATGTCAGATAAAGGCGGCTGGGGTCAAGTGAATCCTTTGAGGAGTATAGAGAGTATAGGAGTACACTTAAAAGGGAAATCAGCAGGGCAAAAAAGGGTAATGAGATAGTGTTAGAAGATAAGGTAGATGAGAATCCAAAGAGATTCTACAAGTATATTAAGGGCAACAGAACAACTCGGAAGAGAATGGGGTCTTTCATTGAGGTCTGAAGGGCCTGTACTGAGCTATAATGTCCTAAAGATCAATGAGGTCATCTATGTGTGGAGCCACGGGAGGTGGGTGAGATTCTAAATGAATACTTCTCATCAGTACTTAGTGGAGAAAGACATGGAAGCTAGGGAGTTTCGGGAAATGAACAGCAATATCTTGAAAACAATTTACATTACAGAAAGGGAAGTGTTGGAGGTCTTAACATGCTAAAAAGGTAGATAAATCCCCACAACCTGATCAAGTGTTTCCTAGGACATTATGGGAAGGTAGGAAATAAATTGTGGGGGCCCTAGTAGATATATCTGTATCAACGACAGTCACAGAAAGGTGCCAGAAGACTGGAGGGTGTCTAATGATATGCTATTATTTATGAAAAGCCGCAAGGAAAAGTCAAGGAATTACAGACTGGTGAGCCTAATGTCAGTGACAGGTTGGAAGGGATTCTGAGAGATAGGATCTATATGCATTTGGTAAGGTAAGAACTGCTTAAAGATAGTCAGCATGGTTTTGTACATGGCAAATTTGTCTCTCAAAATTTGGTTGAGTTTTTTGAAGAGGTGACCAAGAAGACAGATGAAGGTAGAGTGAAAGACATTGTCTACATGGACTTTAGCTAAGTTTAACATGGTAGCCTGGTTAAGAAGGTTAGATCACATGGAATCCAGGGACAGTGAGCCAATTGGATACAAAATCGGCTTGACAGTGGGTGACAGAGTTGTGATAGAGGCTTACTGTTCAGACAGGAGGCCTGTAACCAGCGGTGTGCTGCAAAGATTGTTTCTGGGTCCACTGTTGTTCATCATTTATATAAACAATCTGCATGAGAACTTAGGAGGCATGGTTAATAGGTATGCAGGTGACACCAAAATTGGTGGCATAGTAGACAGTGAAGAAGGTTATCTAAGAGTACAATGGGATCTTGATCAAATATACTAATGGGCCAAGGAGCGGCAGATGAAGCTTAAGTCAAATGAATGCGAGGTGTTTCATTTTGGCATGACTAACTAGGACAGGGCTTACATAGTAAGCTTGCCGTCCTCAGAGTCAAAGTACGGCACTGGAGAAAGCACAGCAGATCAGGCAGTATCAAAGGAACTTAACCTTCATCAGTCAGAGCATTCTGTACAAGAGTTGGGACGTCATATTACAGCTGTACAAGACATAGAAAAGACCAGATTTGGAGGACTGCATATAATTCTGGTTGCCCTGCAATAGGAAGGACGTTATTAAAACTGGAAGGAGTGCAAAAATGATTAACAAACATGTTACTGGGACTGGAAAGCTTGAGTTTTAAGAGGAGGCTGGGAGATTTTTCCATGGAGGCAGCAGAGTGTGACTTTATAGAGGTTTACAAAATCATGACAGGTGTAGATAAGGTGACTCGCCAAGGTCTTTTCCCCAGGGTAGGGATGTCCAAAATTAGAGGGCATAGATTTAAAGTGAGAGGGGAAAGATTTAAAAGTGACCCGAGGGACACCTTTTTCACTCAGAGGGTGGTGCACTTATGGAACAAGCTGCTGGGAAAGTTGTAGAGGCAGGTACAATTACAACAATTAGAACATTTAAAAGACATTTGGATAGGTACATGGATAGAAAAGGTTTAGAGGGATATGGACTAAATGCAGGCAAATGGGACTAGTTCAGTTTGAGGAAATCTGGTCGACATGGACAAGTTGGGCTGAAGGGCAGGTTTTCATGTTAATGACTGTGAAATAAAAAGTAAACTCTGAAAAACTACATAAAACTCCTGCTCTTCTAGTTGGCGGCAACTAAGCAATTTGAATTATGTCACTCACTTCTCAATCCTACTAGTTCACTTTTTCTGAATTTGTATCTTGCCAAATTCATGGCTATGCATGTTAATACTTAACATCAAAAAAAGTCTCCAGACCCAACTTCTAATCCAGGAATCATAGGAAACAGTGTACTCTTTTCTGAATGAATTTAAAATGGCAGCAGAAGTGCAAAATGATCAATTATGCAGGGTGTACAATATTGATGTAATAAGGAACTTTGAGATGGAGATTGATGGCAGTCACTAAATACTATTTGTTGAACAGTTTTACTCCAAATGTCAGTTGTCACTTTATCATTAACATCACTCCACTGGCTTTTACTGAAGAGACATTGGACAAATCAGGGTTGTTTGCCTTACCGAGAGGAGATTGGGGTGGGGGGACGCAGGCAGAGACACAATTAAGATGTATAAAATTATGAGGGGCATAGATAGGACAGACAGGAAGAAGCTTTTCCCCTTGATGGAGGGAACAATAATCAGGGGTCATGGATTTGGGAGACTGGTTACCAAGGTTAGATCGCATGGAATACAGGGAGAACTAGCCATTTGGATACAGAACTGGTTCAAAGGTAGAAGACAGAGGGTGGTGGTGGAGGGTTGTTTTTCAGATTGGAGGCCTGTGACCAGTGGAGTGCCACAAGGATCAGTGCTGGGTCCACTACTTTTCATCATTTATGTAAATGACTTGGATGTGAGCTTGAGAAGTATAGTTAGTGGGTTTACAATTGACACCAAAATTGGAGGTGCAGCGGACAGCGAAGAAGGTTACCTCAGATTACAATGTGATCTTGATCAGATGGGCCAATGGCCTGAGAAGTGGCAGATGGAGTTTAATTTAGATAAATGTTAAGGTTCTACATTTTGGGAAAGCAAACCTTAGCAGGACTTATACACTTAATGGTAAGGTCCTCAGGAGTGTTGCTGAACAATGAGACCTTGGAGTGCAGGTTCATAGCTACTTGAAAGTAGAGTCACAGTTAGGTAGGATAGTGAAGGAGGCGTTTGGTATGCTTTCCTTTATTGGTCAGAGTATTGAATACAGGAGTTGGGAGGTCATGTTGCAGCTGTGCAGGACATTGGTCAGGCCACTTTTGGAATATTGCGTGCAATTCTGGTCTCCATCTAATCAGAAGGATGTTGTGAAACTTGAAAGGGTTCGGAAAAGATTTACAAGGATGTTGCCAGAGTTGGAGGATTTGAACTATAGGGAGAGGTTGAATAGGCTAGGGCTGTTTCCCTGGAGTGTGGAGGCTGAGGGGTGAATAGGCAATGTCTTTTCCCTGGGGTGGGGGAGTCCAGAACTAGAGGGCATAGGTTTAGGGTGAGAGGAGAAAGATACAAGAGAGACCTAAGGGGCAACTTTTTCACACAAAGGGTGGTACGTGTGTGGAATGAGCTGCCAGAGGAACTGGTAGAGGCTAGTACAATTGCAACATTTAAAAGGCATCTGGATGGGTATATGAATAGGAAGGCTTTCGAGGGATATGGGCCGGGTGCTGGCAGGTGGGACTAGATTGTGTCGGGATTTCTGGTCAGCATGGATGAGTTGGACCGAAGGGTGTTTCCATGCTGTACTTTTCTCTGATGGAGATGTGAGCAAAACCTTTTTCACCCAAAGATTGGTGAACAGCCCTAGCCTATTTAACCTCTCACTATAGTTCAAATCCTCCAACCCTGGCAACATCCTTGTAAATCTTTTCTGAACCCTTTCAAGGAGTCTGGAAATCATAGTCTGTAAATTGTGCACTTGTGATGCCAAGGCATACAAGGCTATAGGCCAAGTGCCATAAAATTGAATTCAAATAATTAGGTGTTTTTTTTAAAATCAGTGCAGATGTGATAAGCCGAAGAGCCTTTCTCTGCACTCATTTTCCCTTTACTTTTATGCATTTTGGTATTATTTATAATAGACAGTCTTAAAGCAATTTGGGAAGCAATGACATAATAGGCTCAATTTTAACTTGATCAAAACCCATTCACTTATAGAGTTAAAAATCAGGTCAGAGCTAAAGTTGGCTCAGGCACAGGAATTCCTCTGTAAGATAAGCAGAAGGGTGAGAAGACACAGCCACAAACAGGAAGGTACAATTACACAATGACAAGTTTGTTACTACATGCTCCATCATAAGGCAAATGTAGGAATTTCTAATAGAAAAGTTACCATAAAATTGTAACAAAAGCGTAACAGGCTAAAAGTTTAGTTTTGCAGACACAGCTTGAATTCTGGTAGCAAGATGTCCCAGGGTGCTTGAGAAGTACACACAAATGCACAAGTTGATATTACTGCATTGAGAGCCATTGGTCTTAAAGACCATTTCAAGGCAAATTCTGGTTTTAGTCGATAAAATGTGGGGCAACAAGTCAATCAGCAGAATTTTACCAGTGTTTGGACATTATATTTTAGCCATTTCTGTCTGAAAACTGTAAACATGCAGCTCAGCTCATGATCTATTCCCCTCGTAGAATAAAATGAAAACCAACACACACCACTATCATGTCCTGAAACTGTATAGGTCCTGTTAAAAATTAAATTCCAGTTTCAAATGTATCCATTTAATCTCAGCAGTCCACATGAGATGCATAATTACATGAGATTGTTAATAGAAATGTTACTTTAAAGAATGCTAATAGATATCAATTACAGCTGAAATTGTCATGCAAGATACAAAGTAGAAGCTCCAAAAGTTCAAATTATTACTGCTATTATTTACCCAAACACTTAAACCACTATTCTGTGAAATGTGGGCCCATGTTCTTCTACTCTTGTCAGAAGTGAAACATTAACAAATGCATGAAACATTGAGAGATTTGATAACCATCACTTTGCCACCAGGGGCAGAACAGGCATTCCGTACATCCTTCCTGCATGGCTAAAAGGAAAACATGTATTGTTCACAAGCAGCAGCTTGACACTCCCAGATTACGAATCAAAGAATAGCACTGTTTTAAAAATAAACACATTTGATTTTTAATTTCAAAGATTTTACAGTTAACTTCAGTGAAACCTCTGCATGTCCTATTTAAATACAGTAAATGTACTAAAGAACATGTTTCTTAATCATATACATTTCAGCTAACACATTAAAAGTTGTGACAAGGTGTCTTATTACAGATACATGCCCTTGCAAAACTCAGTGTGCCTGCTGTGACTTGTGAATATGTCTGAAGTCATACTTTCACCCTACTCAGGGAGAACACTGAATATGTAAACACTGGTAACAGTCTCAAAAGTCAACTTATCTTTGGAAAAAACAAGACAAGGAAAATTTCTGGAAATTAAGTGGATTCATACTTCTGCATTAATAAAACCGATGGAATTTTGTTTGTGCTTTAGGATTATAGTTTCCAATGATAATTTCCAGAAGGCCATAACTATAGCTTAAAAAAGGGATATTCATAATTCAAAAGCCTATGATTAAACTTAATTGTTACTAGCATTATTCAAAATTGTAAACAATGTGAACAATTCAAAAACTTTACTTCTTAGAATGAATCTATAATTCACTCATCTATAAATGCTGATTGAAAATAAATGAGCATTTGAGAGATGTGATGTGATAAAAGCCTTAACAAGAGAATGTTAAAAACCAGGATAGAACTAAAAATTGTACATCAGCAGCAAAATAATTGATTGTCCTATATGTTGAACATTGGTGCAGAGTGCAGCTCAGGTACTTTTGAAGAGGATTAGGGTTGCAAGAAACATTTGTATGTCTACATGTTATAACAAACTGCTTCTCCCAAGAAAGGTTATTATTGCTACACTGACACATCCCTCAGAGCATTTTTTTTTTCTTAATTTCATAGATGATATAAAGGATAAGCCTCAACTCGAAAAGAAGCAGATTCATGCCTGAATTAGTCCAATTTAGCCAGGAATACTCAAATTTATTCAAACCTGGAACAGGGAAGCTGTTGTAAAGTAACAACTATTTTAAAAAGGGCTTTCTGGAATTCTATTTCTTATGAAATCTAATAAGCTGAGGACCAACCTGGGAACAACTGACTTTATATCGAATATTGTGCAATTAAGTAGGCAGAATTTATATTACAACTAAGCATTCTTGTGAAGAATGATCATAATATGATTTCCATAAGTTTGAAAGTAATGTGGCTAAAAATGGAATCAGAATCTTAAAATAAACAAAGTCAATCAATGAGGCAAAAGGGAAGTGGTACATTTTTAAAAAAAATCTTGCTCATGCGATGTGAATGCACGGGAAGGCCAATATTTATTGCGCATCCTTCTTGAGCCACAGCAGCATATGTATTGTTACTATTAGCTATGATCAAGGATCAGTGATCATTTACTAAGTCGGGGTGGCTGTCTTAGATTGGGAATTTGATCCAAAGAAATGACTGTAGTCAACAAATAGTACATACTTGAAGAAATAATTCATAATTCTTTACCAGTTCCTTTAAAGAATAAAAACTCCATTGAAAAAAATACATCTAGGCTACTCAGATAAGTGAAGGATAATTTAAAATGAAATAAGGGTCTTATAACAATGTCAAAGAGGGTACTAAACCTGAGGATTGGAGATGTTTTGAAAAAACTCAGCAATAAAGAAGCAATTAATAGGGAGAATAAAAATAACAGTGAGCCAGCAAGAAACATAAAAGGCTGCATATGGTGGAAATACAAGAAAGTGCACACATCACCTTGAACTACTGCAAAAAGGCACTCTATATGATTCTTAAGTGATCGGTAAGCAACAACCAGTCTCAAAGATGGTGCTGCCATAGGTTCTGAGGAAATAGTTTGCTGCAGAGGTTATGTTCTATATAAGGCCCAAGATAACCACTCTTGTTGTTGACATTTCTTACAGATGTTAAAAGTCCCATTGATTCACAGATTGAATCTTGAATATGTTATACACCAACTATAAAATTGCAGTAAAGTGATCATTTTTCAATTACAAGCAATGCTGCAACTTAAAATGTATGTTCATTACAATAGAAGGTATACCTACTAGAAATTCAGGAGAATTGAGTGTGATTAACTTGAATTATTATTAGTAAAGAAACAGCACTGCACAAATGCTTGGGACAGCATGGTGGCTCAATGCTTAGCACTGCTGAATCACAGTACCAGGGACCTTGGGTATTCCACCCTCGGGTGACTGTCCGTAAGTAGTTTGCACGTTCTCCCTGTGTCTGCATGGGTTTCCTCTGAGAGCTCCAGGTTTTTCTCTCGGTCTAATGATACGCAGGTTAGGTGGACTGGTCATGCTAAATTGCCCACAGTATGCAGGATAGATGGATTAGCCATTGGAAATGCAAGGTTATAGAGATAGGGTGGGTCCAGGTAAGATGCTCTTCACAGGGTCAGTGGGGACTCAATAGTCCAAATGGCTTGCTTCCACACTGTGGGGATCCTATAGTTCCACAAAGGGCTGACAAATCATCTTGATCTGAAAGTGTACACCTTTAGCTTTTCAAAGAAATGGCTATAATTATTGCAAATGCATTGTGTGTGATCATTCACAATTCCCTAAATTCTGTTGATGAGAAGTTAGAAAATGCGACCTTCGTGTTCAAGGAAGGAAGAGAGAAAACAGAACTATAGATCAGTTGACATCAGTAGTAGAGAAAATGGTAAAATCTATTATTAAAGAGTAATCTGGATTGGGTAATCACTGGTTCTAGTCAAAACTAAGAACATACAAAATCAGTGTTTGCTGCAATCCAACAGGGCAGTTTTTATTCTGAGGCTGTGCACTCTGTAAAAGCTCAAACAAATAAGTGAACACTGGCTGAACATTCACCAGTATCACATGACTCAGCTCTTGAAGGGACACTGTCCCCACATAACACATACCAATGATAATTGAAGAGTTAGGAAGGGTTGGGATGTGAAGAAAGCTGAGAGGCTCTTAATTAAAACATCCCATATGTCAGACAAATAGTGTAGGGTGATTGGGTGGGAAAGAGCGCTCGTGGGAAAGGGAAGAGGAGACAAAGCATGTGGTGGGGACGGAAGGAGAGACAGAGTGCATGGTCGGGGGTGTGGGGGTGAGGAGGAG
>NC_057713.1:74009928-74016439 GCF_004010195.1 Chiloscyllium plagiosum
AGGGGAGAGACAGAGACAAAGAGAGCAGGGGGACAGCGCGAGGGGGAAGAGAGAGAGAGAGAGAGCGCGAGCGTGGGTGGAATAAAGCACGGGGGGGGGAAGAAGAGAGGGTGAGTGGAAGAGGGGGGCAAAAAGAGCACGTGAGGAGAAAGGGAAATTGGAGGTGTAAAAGGGAGACAATCCTCACCCACTTAAATACACTCAATGCGCAGGGTATTTAGGACATTAACTAATGTCCAAACCTCATGGCAAAATGGAAATGACAACAGGGGCCAGTAGTCTTCTTCACAATTGTGCACACAAGCAGTCTTATGATTAATGTTGATCTCCGCAGAAAGAGGTAGATATGGAATTCATAGCCTCTTAAAAGGTGAAAGACACTTTAGATATATTCTGGTCCCTATAATCCAGGGACGGAGAAAAAAGGACACTTAACACAGCTTTCTCTTCCAGCATCTGTCAGACTATCAGCGCTAGCTGGTTATAAATCTCTGCAAATGGAACATTAAGTCATCTAAAACTCAAAGGACAACTAATTTTCAAAAATCTTTAACACCAACTTTCTACAAGGTGTAGCATACCAGGTATTGAAAGCTCATGAGAGCTCAGAGTTACTGAGTTGGCTAGCTAATGGGAGTTCATGAGGATCCTTGCACTGCAAAGGCCGTATTCTGCAGCCAGTTGCACATGGTAACCTGCAATATAAGATGCTCCAAACTCAGATACAAAGATATTTGGTACGCTAATTTCACAGCCTGCAAGTCCAACTACACTACACAGTAAGAAATGCTCAGTACATATCTCAGTATTTAAGTCTCAGTCATCAAGCCATCTCAACATTTGAAGGAGAAAACCCGAGTCATGACAAGACAAGCAAACATGCTGCAAAGCTGTGCCTTCACCCATCCTCCAACAGTGATGTAATATGCAACTGGATCTGCAAACCAAGATTTGGTTTAACATTACACAAGGGACAACACTAATGCAGATGTTGCAACAATTATCTGCTTGCTGAACATTCATCAGTTGAAGCAATGGGAAAAATCAATGATTATTATGAGCATGGGCACTTGGAAATTCAAGTTAGTGGGGAATACCCTCCATTGCTTGGAGCCATACCTAGCACAAAAGAGAAATGGTTGTGGTAATTGGAGGCCCATGATCTCAGTCCCAGGACATCACTGCAGGAGCTTCTCAGAACAGTGTCCTAGGCTCAACAATCTTCAGCTACTTCAACCCATTTTTCCATTCAAACCTTCCACCACAAAAAGATCAAAAGTGAAGATATTTGCTGATGATTGCATGATGAACAGAACCATTTGCCATTACTCAGATATGAAGTAATCATGTCCATATGAAGCAAGATTTTAACAAATTAGGCTTGGGTGGTAAGTTGCAAGTAATAGCTGTGCTACCCAAGTACCAGAGAATAACATTCTTTAGCAAGAGACAATCTACACATCTTCTGTGGCATTCAAAGGCACTGCCACCACTAAATCCCCCACTATCAACATCTTGGAGGTTTTGGAAGGCGGGGTGGTAATTTAACCATTTAACTGAAACTGAACTGGACCAACCATAAAAATACAGTGGCCACAAGGCCAGTCACAGCCTAGGAAATTTGAAATGAGGAACTCATATCCTGACAGCATGAGGAAGCACTCCATTGCCTTCAATGAGAGCAATCCTATAACAGTCAAAACGTCTGATCCCACCTACGGTAAGCAGCCAGTTTTGTTGGTGCCACATCCACGCCTTCCACCACCAAAACAAAGGGCCCATAACATCCAAGGTTTAGGAGAATGTGATGTGATCTGTTTGTAAAGTATAATATTCTGAAGAGGGCTTGGCAGGATGGGCGCAGTGAGGCCTTCTTGCCTGGTTATAAGTCTTAACTCAGGTCATAGTCTGGGGATAAAGGGTATTCCAATCCACCTCAGATGGACATGAGCAGAAATATTTTCACAGAGAGGGTTGAAATTTGAAGAGATATACTAAAACAGACATATTTGTTTAAGACAAAATTTATAAAGCCATGTTCTTCTATGGAAGACATTATAATAACGCTAATAACAAATACTATTGCAGAATATTCTTTTAAAGTAAAACTTTATTCAAAATTCAAGGTAACATACGTAACTAAAAAGGTTGACTGTAACTCTGTACCAATTTATTTTCTGAAAAGAGTGCAGTGATTGGTATTCTTTGCTTTTGCCGTCATCACCCGGGAGGAGAAACTGTTTGAACGCCCACGCATCATTCTCTGCAATGATTTTGTGACAGAATAATATACTTCAAAATGAACAGCATCATTGCATTGATCAGCTTTACCATTTTTTAAAAGATGAGACTCTCTTCTTTAAACATTAAATACAATTGTTGGGATGACTCAAGGAAGATCACAACCATCATGAATACTCAAAAGAAGAGCAGGGAGTGCAGATAACATCTTGTATAATTTCTAGATTGCTCTTCTCTTTTTCTCCTGCCTTTCCTCAGATGTGTTATTCCTCAGCCATGAGGATGGTGAGGTAACCTGATCCTGTTAATTACACCACTTTCTGCAGCAGAGAAATAACAGACAGAAAAGGCTGGATAAACTCAGCAGATCTTACAGCATTTATGGGGAAAGAAACAGAGTTAATGTTTTGAGCCTAATATGATTCTCCAGAATATTGCCACAGCTGTGTTTGTTAGCATTTTCTGTTTTTACTTCAGACTGCCAGCATCTGCAATCTGCTAATGCAAAAGCAGCTGCAAAAATGCCTTTGACTCCACCATTCTTTACCAACACAACTTAGCATGACTACTTTCTAACTTTTAAGATTATAAAGCAAATGCTGCTGAACAGTCAGAAATACCAAAAACTAGCTAATTTTAACTGCCTGGCTTCATTTTAATAAGATTGACATATAGGCCAGCCAATTTCATTGGTGGCAGCTGCCTTCCACCTACTTAGACCATTTAAAGAGCAAACTCATCTCTTATAAAGAGAGCACATTTATCTGTAGTACAACTGCACTCAGCTTATTCCTATTCAATAGTTGGGAGACAGAAGGAGAGAGGCATTATGTTGACACCACATTTTGAGATGCAAGATCTCTGACAACCTGACCAAAGCATGGTTGGCTGTGCAGAGGAAGTTTGTTGGACAATCAATGCATTTATATCTGGAAGATACTGGACTGGCCCTTCTTGCCACTGTTTTGCCTCACCTCAGCACTTTTGCTTATCAGAGGAGTCTAATTCCGAGCCTCTCAGAATAACAACATTTTGTACAGTAATAAATCTGTCGGGAAATCCCTACATTACTAATTAATGAAGACTAATTTAAATGTTATGATTAACTGTATACTTGTTTAATTTTATTTTTACACTGCATCTTACACTGGCCTTGATTTTATTTCTACGTGTAATATGACCAAAGAAAACTTTGCAGAGAAGGGCATTTCATGGGGAATTGTGGTTTGGCCATAAGACATAGGAATGCAAGGAGGTCATTCAGCCACGGAGTATACTTCGCCATTCATTGATTTGATAACCCTCCACTTTCTTACCTTTTCCCAAAAAACCTCGATCCCCTTATTGATTACAGCTTTGAGCATATTTAACAATCTAGCCTCAACAGGCCTCTGTGGTACAGAATTCCAGATTTCAAACTGTCCAAGTGAAGAAATTCCTCTCATCTGCACACCCTTTATTCTGAGATTAAGCCCCACTGATCCTGCATGCTAGCCGTTAGTGATTCCCCATGTTCTGTAGCTTTGTGCAGTCTTTCTCCATTTCAACAATATTCAGTTTCTGTATTCTTCTTGCCAAAATACATAACCTCACATTTCACCACATTATACCCCATCTGCCAAGATATTGCCCACTCATTTAACCTAACTATATCCCTCTGCAGACTGTTATTCTCATCACTTGCCTTCCCACTTATTTTTGTGTCATCTATAAACATGGCTTTAGTATTCATTTTCTTCAGCCAAATTATTAATATATATTGTAAATAATTGTGGCCATCACTAATCTGAGGCACAACTTGGATGCAGTTACAGGATGCAATCCTGAAAATGGCCGCCTTTATCTGACTTTGTTTCTTCTCTTAGTTATCCAACCTCTAACTATGCTAACGTACCACCTTCAACACCATGGACTCATTATTAAATAACCTAAATGTGCATTAACTTACCAAATGTCTTCTGAAAATTCAAATATATGTAACTGGATGGGCCTTCATTGACCAAATGCTTTGAATTCCCCAAGATTTTGAAAGGAACAAAAAGGTTTAAAGGAAAAGTAAACTACTGTATTAATTCAGCCAAGTATGAACACATGAAGGCTCCTGAGTAAGAGATAAGAGATCCTTCCCACTGCACCCCAACCTGTTCTACCTCAGTTGCAGTAGCAAAAACCAACAAAGAAATCGGGTGACACAGTGCTTCAGTGGTTAGCACAGCTGTCTTACAGCACCAGCGACCTTGGTCCGGTTCCTGCCTCAGGTGACTGTCTGTGTGGAGTTTGCAAGCTCTCCCTGTGTCTGTGTGGGTTTCCTCCCACAATCAAAGATGTGCAGGTCAGGTGAACTGGCCATGATAAATTGCCCATAGTGTTAGGTGCATTAGTCAGGGGGTAAATATGGGGAAGGGGTCTGTGGGTGAGTTGCTCTTGTTGGGGTGGACTTGTTGGGCTGAAGGGCCTGTTTCCATACTGAAGGGAATATAATCTAAAAAATTCTGGCAAAATTAAATAGCTACAGACAGAAAAAAGAAAACAATAGTGCATCAAATCCTAGGCAACATATCAGGTGCCAAGGTCAATATGTTCTTCTTGTTTGGTACTGGGAATATTTACCAGCTGATAGAATTTTGAGCATGGGAAGTCAGAGATCCTGAATCTGACCTTTGATTTTGTGCTGGCAAATGGGTACAGAATATCTTCAGAGTTGGACTGTTCAAATAGTGAGGTGATAATTGCGTTTGATTGATTTCCATACATTTGTTTACTACCAAAACTTAAGGATTCCTTGGAACCACAGAAGAGTCACTGCACAGAAAGAGCCCATTTAGCCTATAGTGTTTGTGCAGGCTAAATAAACCGGCCGCCAGCTTTAATCACACATATCAGCACCTGGATGATAGCCTTGCAGATTATAGCATTCCAGGTTCCTCTGAAATAAGAGAGGGTTTCTATCTTCACTATGAAACTAGGTAGTGAATTTTAGACATTTCAAGGCGCAAAAAAGCGTGCTCATATCCGCTCTAATCTAACTGGCAATCACTTTATATCTATGGCCCTGGAAAATGACCTCTCTGCTAGGGGGAAAAAAAACAGGTCTTTACTTATTATTTAGGGTCTTTATTATTTTGTATATCTCAATTAAGTCATTTCTCAGTCTCTTCTGCTCTAAAGAAACCCGAGATTATCCAACTTTTCCTCAAGATACAATTTTCAGTCTTTGACCACATCCTATAAATCTCCTCTGCACTCTCTTCAGAGCAATTGTGTCCTTCAGTAACATGGTGACCAGAACAATTTGCAAAATGTCAGCTGAGCCTTGCCAGCGTTTTATACAATTCCAGAATTACATCCCCGCTTTTGTATTTTATACTTATTAAGAACAAAAGGGTAAATAGGGAGAGAATAGGGCCCCTCAAAGATCAACAAGGCGGCCTTTGTGTTGAGCCACAGAAAATAGGGGAGATACTAAATGAATATTTTGCATCAGTATTTACTGTGGAAAAGGATATGGAAGATATAGACTGTAGGGAAATAGATGGTGACATCTTGCAAAATGTCCAGATTACAGAGGAAGTAGTGCTGGAGGTCTTGAAACAGGTCAAGGTGGATAAATCCCCAGGACCTGATCAGGTGTACCCGAGAACTCTGTGGGAAGCTAGAGAAGTGATTGCTGGGCCTCTTGCTGAGATATCGATAGTCACAGGTGAGATGCCGGAAGACTGGAGGTTGGCAAACGTGGTGCCACTGTTTAAGAAGGGTGGTAAGGACAAGCCAGGAAACTATAGACCGGTGAGCCTGATGTCAGTGGTGAGCAAGTTGTTGGAGGAAATTCTGAGGGACAGGATGTACATGTATTTGGAAAGGCAAGGATTGATTAGGGATAGTCAACATGGCTTTGTGTGTGGGAAATCATATCTCATAAACTTGATTGAGTTTTTTGAAGAAGTAACAAAGAAGATTGATGAGGGCAGAGCAGTAGATGTGATCTATATGGACTTCAGTAAGGCATTTGACAAGGTTCCCCAGGGGAGGTTGATTAGCAAGGATAGATCTCATGGAAAAAAGGGAGAACTAGCCATTTGGATACAGAACTGGCTCAAAGGTAGAAGACAGAGGATGGTGGTGGAGTGTTGTTTTTCAGACTGGAGGCCTGTGACCAGTGGAGTGCCACAAGGATCGGTGCTAAGTCCTCTACTTTTTGTCATTTATATAAATGATTTGGATGCGAGCATAAGAGGTACAGTTAGTAAGTTTGCAGATGACACCAAAATTG
>NC_057713.1:74016598-74035771 GCF_004010195.1 Chiloscyllium plagiosum
GATGTTGTGAAACTTGAAAGGGTTCAGAAAAGATTTACAAGGATGTTGCCAGGGTTGGAGGATTTGAGCTATGGGGAGAGGCTGAACAGGCTGGGGCTGTTTTCCCTGGAGCGTTGGAGGCTGAGGGATGACCTTATAGAGGTTTACAAAATTATGAGGGGCATGGATAGGATAAATAGACAAAGTCTTTTCCCTGGGATAGGGGAGTCCAGAACTAGAGGGCATAGGTTTAGCGTGAGAGGGGAAAGATATAAAAGAGACCCAAGGAGCAACTTTTTCACGCAGAGGGTGGTACATGTATGGAATGAGTTGCCAGATGAAGTGGTGGAGACTGGTACAATTGCAACATTTAAGAGGCATTTGGATGGCTATATGAATAGGAAGGGCTTGGAGGTATATGGGCCGGGTGCTGGCAGGTGGGACTAGGTTGGGTTGGGATATCTGGTCGGCGTGGACAGGTTGGACCGAAGGGTCTGTTTCCATGCTGTACATCTCTATGACTCTCTGACTTCATTCAAGAAAGGAAAGCATTCCGAATCTTTCTTAAGCACCTTATCTATTTGTCCTGCTATCTTCAAGAATTATCCAAGGTCTCTCATTCTCTCTAAATCTCTCAAATATCCCCTCTGTGTATTCCCAGGGCACAGAATCTGAGGAGTTATATGCATCACATTAACTGAAGTAGGGGGATGTCCAGGGAGTAATTATGTGTAGATTACATTTCTGCCCACAATATAGTGACAATGTTGGTACATTTTAATACTGTTGCTCAGATTTTAACCCGTATCAAGTTAGGGCAGGAATTAACTGAAGAAAACTTGGGCAGCATAGTTTCTGAAACCTGATCATATGCTGGAAGACGCTCTGTGCTACAGCATGGCTGTCTGTTTCACCTGATTTTCTCAGCTAGGAACAAATCATGATTGAAAGGGGTCAATCTTGATCTGGAGTATCAATCCTCCTGCCAAATTGGAATAAAGGGAATATTTTTAATGTTACAAGTTTACTCAGATCGAAATGATGTCTGATTTCATTACTTAATCCCCTTCAAATAACAACAGATAAAGGGACCCAAAACTCTTCACAGTATTCCATTTGTGATCTAGTGCCTCAGTAAGACATTCCTGTTTTATACTCCACCGCATTTGCAATAATTGCCAACATTCAATTTCCATTCCCCATTACTTGCAGAGGTCCTCATAGTTGTTGTCACCATGATGCATTTTGAGAAGGAGCATTGAATATGTCCAGACTTGCACGAGTAGGGGAAGGGCAGCACCAGCAGCAAAAAATGACATCACAGAAGCTGTAGCTGATACAGGAGTTACAGTAGAGACTCACCTTAAACAGTAGGTAGAGAAAAAAAAACAAAACAACTGCGTATGCTAGAAATCAGAAACAAAAACAGAATTTGTTGGAAAAACTCAAGTCTGGCAAACCAGTGACCCTTCTTTAGGCCTCTTCATAGTAGTGAATATTAGTAGATTTAGAAAGGAATACATTAATTTAAGGACTGAAAATTTTTTAAACAAATAGAATAAACCTTAATTAACTACATTAGAAATGGCAGTACTGGCGAAATGCTGCTCTTGCATGACATGGGAGCTGGTGGATTCCATTGCAAGCCACCATGACATCAGCAGTGTCTGCAGCTTGAGGAACTTCAGCTCTGAGCTGATGAGCTGGAATCTGAGCATCAGATACTGGCACATCTGGGAGGGAGAGAATTATCTTAATACTGTGTTACTGACAGATACACCTCATAGTTTAAATATTTCAAATTTGGACACTGTTCAGGAACAGGATGGTGTAACAACAAATGAGGTAGAGAGATGCTGAACATGGCATTGGAGGAGCCTTAGATCCTGAGCTTGTTCCCTGTGTGGATGAAGAAAGAATCTGCCTGGAGGATGGTCAAACTGATCACTGCGCCATGGTCCAGAAAGCCATTCAAGCTGGGGAGGAGCACAAAGAAAAGTGGAAGTAGTAGGGGATTTTGTAATTACAGGGACAGGTAGCATCCTTTCAAGCGCAGGATTGAGAGTCCCACATGGTGTGTTGCCTACCTGGTACCAAGGTAAAGGATATTTCAAGTTGGCTTGAAAGGATACTGGAGAGTGAGGAGCAGGATCCAGTTTTTGTAGTCCATATTGGCACCAACAATATAGGCAAAAGGTCCCCTTTGGAGAATTTTTTTTAATATATTCATTCATGGGATGTGGGTGTTGCTGGCTAGGCCAGCATTTATTACCCATCCTTAGTTCCCACCTGGCAGATAAGCGTTGGTCTGAAGTCATATTTAGGCTAGACCACATAAGGACAGCAATTTCCTTCCTTAAAGGATATTAGTGAACTAAATAGGTTTCTCCAACAATCAATAATGGATTCTTGGTCATCATTCTACTCTTTATTCCAAATTTTTTAACAAGAATTCAAATTCCACAATCTGCTATCGAAGGATTTGAACCAGGATTCCCAGAACATTACCTAGGCGTGAGGATTAACTGTCCAGTGATAATACCACTCGACCATCCTGGAATAGGAACAAAGTTTGTTCAAATGGACATTAAAGACTGCAATCTCAGGATTATTACCTGAACCTTGTGCAAATTGACAAACAAATAAGAAGGAAAGTAAACACATGGCTAAAGGGGTGGTGTGGGAAAGCGGGGTTGCATTTTGTGGGGCTTTTGCATCAACATTGAGATAGGAAGGAGCTGGACCATTACGACACATTCTACCCGAATCAATCTGGGACCAGGATTCTAGTGAAATTCTAAGTAGGGTGAACATAAGGATTTTAACCAGTTTAAAGTGGGGAGAGATCAGGAGAGGCTATTAAAGTTTCTACAACAAGTAACAGAACAGGTGTACTAACAGGATCAGGAATCTTTAAGTACAGCAGATAAGAGGAAAACCATGAGAAGGGGATGGTCAACACAGGACTTGAGGGTGCTATACTTAAACACATGCAGTATACGCAACAAGGTAAATGAGCTTCAAATGCAGGTTTAAATTAGAGGGTATAATTTTGTGGGTATCTCAGGGGCAGCAGCTGCAAGGAGATTAGGGCTCGGAACTAAATATCCAAGTATATACATCCTATCTAAAGGATAGGCAGCGGGGCAGATGGGATGGGGTTAGTAAAAAAAATATTAAATTGATAGCAAGAAGTAGTCAGAAGGTGTAAAATCTATGTAGGTAGAGTTGAGGAACTGCAAAGGGAAAAAAGACCCTGATGGGAATTATGGGCAGGCTTCCTATCAGTAGTGGGGCAGAAAATAAATCAGGAAATAGAAAAGGCATGTAAGAAAAGCTATTATTACAATAATCACGTGGGATTCAGGTGGTCTGGGAAAATCAGATTGATACTGGATCCCAGAAAAAGGAATTTGTGGAACATCTACGAGATGGTTATTTTGGAGCAGCTTGTGGTACAGCATACTAGGGAACATACAATTCTGGATTTGGTGATGTGCAGACTTGGTTACAGACCTTAAGGTGAAGGAGCCCATAGAGGGAAGTGATATGATAAACTTCACACTTCAGTTTAAGAGGGAGAAGCTGGAATCAGATGTAACGGTATCATAATTGACTAATTGGTGACTAAAGTCATGAGGCAGGAGCTGGTGAGAGTTGGTTGGAAATCGAGCTTAGCAAGGAAGAAAGCGGAGCAGCAATGGCAAGGGTTTCTATGGGCAATTTGGGAGGCACAGAAGAAATTCATCCAGAGGAAGAAGAATCATACTAAAGGGAGGAAGACAAAGGGATAGAATAAAAGCAAAAAAAACAGATAATGTGATGAAGATTTGTAGGAAGCCAGAGGATTGGAAAGCCTTTTAAAAACCAGCAGAGGACAAATAAAAAAAGCAATAAGTAGGGAGAACATGAAATAACAAGTGTGAACTAGCTGGTAATATAAAAGAAGATTGCAAGAGGTTTTTTAGATACAGAAAAAGGTAAAAAAAGAGGCAAGAGGAGACATTGGATCGCTGGAAAATGAGGCTGGCCATGAAGAAATGGGGAACAAAGAAATAGCAGCAAAATTAAATAGATAGTTTGCATTAGTCTTCACAGTGGATGACACCAGCAGTTTACCAGAACTTCAAGAGAGTCAAGGAGCAGAGGTGAGTGTAGGGCAGCACAGTGGCTCAGTGATTAGCACTGTTGTCTCACAGAAATAGATACCTGGGTTCAATTCACCAGCGTAGGTTTCTTCCGGGTGCACAGATTTCCTCCCACAGTCCAAAGATGTGCAGAGTAGGTGGATGGGCAATGCTAAATTGCCAATAGTTTCCAGGGATGTGCAGGCTAATTGGATTATTCATGGGAAATGCAGGGTTATAGGGATATGGTTAGGAGGTGGGTCTGGGTGGGATGCTCTTCAGAGGGTCGGTGTGGACTCAATGGGCCTGATGATTTGCTTCTACACTGCAAGAATTCTAAATTTTTGTTTGCAATTTATGCACGAGGACTCCCAAGTCCCTCTGACATATAGCTTTCTGTAGTTTTTTTCTCATTTAAAGAAAATTCTTTTGTTCTTCCCCAAAGTGCATAACTTCACATTTTCCTACATTATATTTCATTTGCCACCTATTTGCCCACTCTCCTAACCTGCCTATATCTTTCTGCTGACTCTGTCGCCCTCACCACTTGCCTTCCTTCCTCTATTTGTGTCATCTGCAAATATAGCTGTAGTGCATTCAGTTTCCTCAAACAACTAATATTGCTCAAGTTAAATCTGAAAATATCCATTTATCCAACTTTATCTTCTATTAGTTAGCCAATCCCTATCCATGCTAATATCCTACCTCCAACATCATGAGCTCTTAATTTATAACACATGGTACCTTATCAAATGGCTTCAGGAAACCCAAATTCATTACATCCACTGCTTCCCCTTTATCTGTCCTCTTTGTTATCTCAAGGCATTTTAATAAATTTCCCTTTTATGAAGCCATATTGACTCTCCTTGATTTATAACAGATTTCTAAATGTTGTGCTATTATAACACCTATAATAGAGTCTAACATTTTCACAATAACAGATAAGTTAACTGATCTAAAGTTAACTATTTTAATCTTCCCTTTTCAAATAAAGGATGCATTCCATCAGGTCTTGGGGACGTTTAGTTCCCCTCGTACTTTTTGTTAGGAAATAGCTTTTGTATTTATTTCCCTCCTCATTTTTTGTATTTTAAGTATTTTTGAACGCTAGTGGTGTCTTCTGTGAAGACTGCTACAAAGCATTTATTGATTTTCTCTGCCATTTTCTCATTCCCCATTATTATTTTCCCAGCCTCATTCTTCAAGGGACCCATGCTCACTTTGACCTCTCTCTTCCAATAGGAATAGGAATTGGAGTAGGCTGTTCAGCTCCTCAAACTTACTCCACTATTCAAAAGGATTGTGGCTGATCTAATTCCTCATTTCTACTTTTCTGTGTTTCTCCCATAACTCTTCATTCCCCAACTGATCAAGAATCATACATTCAATATGTTTTATACATTTAAGGAAGCTCTTGCTATCCATCTTGATATTACTTGCAAGTTTACCTTCAAGGGTTTTTTTTAATAACTATGCAACTTTTAAATTTTAATCCAAAAGCACCTCCTCACCATCATCCACCATCATTGAGGCATCACCCAGGATGTTGATGGTGTGGGGTCCTGTTGTCCTGGAGCCGAGATTAGTGACCTCTTTTCTTATCATTTCTTATGTGCCAGCTCCCTTAGTCCCCCCACGCCCCTACATTCCTGATGAAGAGCTTATGCTCGCAACACCAACTCCTCCTCCTCGGTTGCTACTGACTAGCTGTGCTTTTTCCAGCGCCACACTTTATCAACGCAATGAAGGGGGAGCCCAGCCCTTCAGTGCAAAATATAAGGCTGAAACAATTGCACATTTTTAGCCAGAAGTGACAAGTGGATGATATAACTCTGACTCCTTCAAAATTCCGTAGCATCATAAATGCCAGTCATCAGCCAAATTTGATTGAATCTACGTGATATCAAGAAATGGTTGGAGGCACTGGATGCTACAACAGTTATAGGTCCTGACAACATTTCAACAATAATACTGAAGATTAGTGCTCCAGAAATTGCAGTTCCAGCTGGCATTTGTCTAATAGAATGGAAAAGCACAGCTGGTCAGTAGCAACCGAGGAGGAGGAGTTGGTGTTGCGAGCATAAGCTCTTCATCAGGAATGTAGGGGCGTGGGGGGACTAAGGGGGCTGAGAGATAAATGGGAGGGACGTGGGGCTGGGGAGGGGCAGGGCAAGCTTTCTGGGAATGCGATATGTGGATGAAGCTGGAGGGGTGATGGTATTAGGCTGGAGTGGAGGGTGGAGCGGATATTTGGGAAGGAAATTGGACAGGTAGGACAGTTCAAGAAAGCGGTGCTGAGTTGGAGGGTTGGATCTAGGATAAGGTAGTGGGAGGGGAGATGAAGACACTGATGAAATTGACATTGATCCTGTGTGCTTCGAGGGTCCCAAGGCAGAAGATGAATGTGTTCTTCCTCTAGTTATCGGGTGGCTAGGATTTGGTGGTGGAGGTGGCCCAGTACTTGCATGTCCTTGGCGGAGTGGGAGGGGGAGTTGATGTGTTCAGCCATGGGGCGATGAGCTTGGTTGGTGCAGGTGTCCCAAAGATGTCCTATGAAACATTCCAATAGTTGTCATCCTGTCTTCCCAATGTAGAGGACACCACATCAAGAACAACAGACACAGTAGATGAGACATTTGGAGGTGCAGACAAATCTCTGCCAGATGTGGAAGGATCATTTGGGGCCTTCGACGGAGGTGAGGTGGTAGGGTGGGGGAGGAAGAGCAGGAGAGTTCACATTTCTGGCAGGCCTTTCATCAGGACTGGGGAGGGGGGAAGTGGGCCGTTGATTCAACACCACCCTCTTGACCTGACCAACCTGTCCATCTTCCTTCCCACCGACCTATCACAATCGCCTCCTACTTGCATCCAACAATCGCCATCTGATCTAGCTTTCCCTCAGCCCCATCCCCTTTCTCCCTATTTATTTCTCAGCCCCCTTCCCCCTCACCAGTCCTGATAAAGATCCTACCTGAAACTTCGACTCTCCTGTTTCTTGGATGCTGCCTGACCTGTTGTGCTTTTTCCAGTGCCACACTTTATCGACAGACTCTCCAGCATCTGCAGTCCTCAATATTTCCCCCTTTATTGAGAATGAGCGTATCTATAGAGCCTCCTCCTCCTCCAGTGAGTGTAACTCCTTTAATATTTTTTCACAGGATATATGTATTGCAAGCTAGGCCAACAATTATCACCCAACCCTAATTGCCCAGAGGGCATTTAAGTATCAACCACATTAGATCTAGGCTAGACCAGACAAGGCAAGGTCAACAATTTTCCTCCTTAAAAAAAAAGGACAGTAGCAAACTGGTTGAGCTTTGCCAGTAATCAACAAAGTTTCATGATCATCACTTGCCCAATGCCTTTAAAATGTTTTAGGAACACAGGATATTTACCTGATAAAAACTACATTCTTGAAGGTTTCAGGAATGCCAAATAACTATCTGGATCATAATTCTGGAAATCCTTAAGACAGATGGTCAAATATTCTGACAGTACAAGAACTCTTGAGTTGAAATGCTCACAGGCTTGAACAAATCTGATTGCAGTAGCAAATTGTTCAAAAGAGAGGTGTCAATTGTTATAACAGTTATAACATTCTTACTTTTCAGAGAAATCTTGATTATCCAAATGACACAAGCGCGGAGTATTTTGTCAGATAATCGAATGTTTGGATAATCAAATGCCAGATAACACTGTTTAGCCAAGCATCAAAACCTTGTGATCTTGCCAGATATTCCAAAATTTCGGATAATCGAATGCCGGAAAATCAAGGTTCCTCTGTGTATTATTTGGGTCCTCGCCCTTACCTTGGTGGATATTAAAAATCACCATAAATGTATAGAATAGCAAACATTATACAGGCTCAACTTCACAATCTAGCTGAAATTTGTCACATGGCTTGCTGTGGTGATGCTTGTGCTTCATCTTCACAAACCAGACTCTTATTCATTAAATGGAGATGCAGTTTCCTCAATTTTTGTGTGATTTGAAAGTTGGATACAAATGAAAAGACTGTGATTAATGTTGAGAATGGTCCAAGTTTTCATTGTTTAAACATGTCTTTCATTTATTTTTCCACATTCAAATTAGAAACCATGACAAGAATCATTCTGCCCAATGGAGATTCTATCATTCCCAGATTCCACATGTACATTTGGGGGTGTACGGCACAAAATGGAAATTGCATGTGTACTAGAAGGCAGTCAATGGTCCACTCCAATATTCATATGCTTTCTAATATATTTAAATATATAGACACAAGAGATTCCTATATAGTGAGGATTTGTGCTCTATCCTCAAGAAAAGTCACATGGAGTGAAACAAGCAGCTGGAAATCTAGCACTTACTGGTCACTGAGATCACACAGCAAACTTGAAACAAAGTTTATTTGCTAAAAGGAAGATAAGACATCTTTGATTTCCTCTGACAACAGCCTGGCCTAGCCTTCCACAAGTATGTCACCAAGACAAATGAGTCAGCTGGATAAGTAAAATTATAGCTTTCTTTTCAAAGATTTCTTGGTTAGCAGATAAAATAAAACTTTTCAATATTACAATGCTTTTCTATTCTGAAGTTCACAAAGGGAGATGAGTCTTCGGAGCTCCTTACTCACATTTTAAACAGTTAAAAATCACACAACGCTAGTTTATAATCCAACAGGTTTATTTGGAAGCACTAGTTTCCAAACCGCCTGATGAAGGAGCAGTGCTCCAAAAGCTAGTGCTTCCAAATAAACCTATTGGACTATAACCTGGTGTGGTGTGATTTTTAAACTTTGTACACCCAAGTCCAACACTGGCACCTCTAAATTCAGCAGAGTGTCATAAAAAAAGTTCACAAATTGGAAGCACAATAATTAGAAAACTGAAGAAAATACTTAAATTGCATAATTCACAACCAAATACCTCTGCACGATTCAGGCTTAGCTAATGGTTTTACTTAAGAATTTTAAATAATGGAATAATGGTACAATCCTTTCAGAATTTTCCACTTTAATTTTACATTTCTATTGTTTGTGCTGTCTGCCAAATATGAAACAAATGCAGCCATTCTAAAAGTTTGTAGTAGGTTATAGATATATATTTATGTGCCACATGTTCAGAGGTATGGCAGGAAGGTAGACTGAACAAAGCAAACACCATAAAAGGAACAGAATTCAATTTCCAGGCTGAGAGAGAAAGAGATAGTAGGCCCTACAGTAACAAAACTGACTAGATTGATTTTCAGAAAGATTATTTTATGAATTACTCAAATTTTTTGTGCATTTACAGAATAATTTCTGAACTGCTTATTATCTGAATGCTGATTGATTGGAAAAGGAAGAATTCAATAAGACCTGCGTGTCTAGTTGGTGAAAGCAAGCATACAGGTGCAGCAGGTGGTGAAAGCAGCAAATGGTATGTTGGCCTTCATAGGAACAGTAATTGGGTACAGGGAATGTCAGAGGAAGGATGTTATAACTATGGAGGGAGCTCAGCACAGCCTTTCATCATACTTATTGCCAGTACGACTGACATATGAAGAGAAACTGGATTATATTCATGGGAGTTCAAAGGACCCTACAAAATTCTAACAGAACCAGACAGGTTTAAATACAGAAAGGATTTTGCTGATGTCTGGAGAGTCCAGAGCCAGGGGTCACAAACTAAGTAGATGGGGGAGGCCTCTCAGGATTGAGACGAGGAGACATTTCTTCACCTAAACAGTGGTGAGCTTCTAGAATTCTGTCACAGAAAGCAGTTGAGGTCAAAACAATGAATCTTCTCCAGAAGGAGTTTATTCTGAAGGCCAAAAGGATCAAATGTGTTGGGGTGAAAGTAAGAACAGTTTGATGATCAGTCATGATCATGTTGAAAAATGGAGCAGGCTTGGAGGGCCAAATGGCCTACTCCTGCTCTTATTTTCTATGTTTCTATGTTAAACACTTGAAACTCAGGGAATTAAGAAAACTTATTTAAAAAGTCTTTGCAAATGAATTTGTTGTGTTCCCTTTTTCTTCTCTGCTTCTTAATTGAGAATTTACATTCTACCTGGTTTTGTTTGTTAGTGGGTTCCTGACATGTTCAGCTGCTTTTTCATCTTTGATACATTGGAGTTCCAATCAGGTGTCACATAGAGAATGACATAGCAAAGAAAGGATGCCATTCAGCTCACTGTGCTTCGGTCAGCTTTCCAAGGAAGTGAATCTTAAACTGCAGTCACGAACTGGATGGATACAATTTCTCATGAAAATATTTCTTAGCAATTATTTATTTTGAAAATTATCATATTTCCTTCCAACACACTTTCAGAAAGTCCATTGTGTATCTTGACTCACAGCTAAAAAATCCCCTTCACCTCCTGTCTGCATATCCAGCCAATTACTTCAAATATGTACTCTTGTTCTTAATGGAGACAATTTATACTGTCAAGACATCTCACGATTTTGTACACCTCTATAAAATTCTGATTTAACCTTGTCTGCCCCACTGGAGAACAACTTCAGCTTTCTAGAACTCACAGTGCAGTCTGATATTCCTGATACTATTCCAAAACAGCACCTCTTTTAATCACTCTCAGGCCATAACATACTCCCCAAAGTGTGGTGACCAGATTTAGATCAAACATTCCAACTGAGGACTAACCAGTCTTTGATTAAAAGTACATCTTCCTTGCCAGTTTGCAAAGCCAAAGATTCTATACGCTTTTTCCAAAGTCATATCAATTTGCTAGACTACTTACAAAGATTTATGTATATACACTATCTGTTCCTGCAGCAATTTACAGTAAATGGTACAATTCACTCTCAATGGCCTCTCCATATTCTTTCTACCAAAGTGCATAGCTGCACACATACCTCTTGTGCTTCTGTCCAATTTATCAGTATATGTCACCGTGAAGACTGCGTTCCTCACTGATTATTACGTTTTTCTGAGTTTCATTTATCTGCAAACTTTAACTGCTAAAGAATGTCTTTTTAAAAGTTACTGCCCATCCCCAATGGCCTGGAGATGATGATGTTGAGCTACCGCAGTATAATTGGGCAGGTATTTCAAGAAATTTTAACCCAATGACAGTAATTAACAATAATATAGCTTTAAGTCAGGATGGTGCATGGCTTGAAGGAGAGCTTACTGGTGGTAGTGTTCCTATGCACTTTCTGCTCTTGCTCTTTGAGGATGTAGGTGGTCACGGATTTAGAAGGTCATGCCAAAAAAGCTTTGGTGAGTTCTTGCAGAGTATCTTGGAGACACTGCTGCATCAATGGTGGAGGGAGAGAATGTTGTAGGTGGTAGTTGTGGTGCCAGTCAAGTGAGCTGCTTTATTCTAGATGGTACTGAACTTCGAGTGTTGCTGAAACTGTACAAATCCAAGCATCTGTTGTGCCCTGTAAATCAAGTCCAGCTCATTAATATGCAAAGACTGTAAATGTCTGAATACCATTTCCCGAAGGATTTCCTCCAATGCGTCAAACAACCCTTCAAAATTGCTTTCTGCCTTTTAGCCAATTTCTTTTCCACGCTGCTACTGCTCCTTAATCTCAAGTTTAGGTAACAGGTCTATTATGAGACCTTTCATCAAATGTTCTTTTGTCATAGACTCAGAATTCCTCTAGTGCAGAGACAGTCTACTTGGCCCATCAAATCTACACCAACCCTCCAAAGATTATCCCACCCAGACCCAGCATCCCTGTGCTATCTCCATAACCCCTCCCCCATCTAATCCACCTAGTCTGCACATCCCTGGACAATACATCGCAATTCAGGATGGCCAAACTAAACTGCACGCTGAGAACAGAAACCGGAGCACCAGCAGAAACTGATGCAAAGAATGAGCAAACTCTGCATAGAGCTGAAAATGTGTTGCTGGAAAAGCGCAGCAGGTCAGGCAGCATCCAAGGAACAGGAGAATCGAAGTTTCGGGCATAAGCCCTTCTTCAGGACTCTGGATAGACACAGTTAAACTCTGCATAGACACAGTTACCCAAGGCTGGAATTGAACCCAAGTCCCTGGTGTTGTGAGGCTGCAGTGCTAACCACTAAGGCACTGTGCTGCCCTCAATGCTTGTGATAACTAGCATTATTTATTAAAAATTCATACTAAATGCTGAAATCAAATGACATTTTCTAACACTTCATCCAACAGTGTCATGCTAATTTTAAAAAAGGTACACTTGGCAAATTTTTAATAAATTTCAAAGTTAAATTCTAACACATGAATAGGCAAATTGTACATATGCTTATCACTTACAGTCCTCCTACACAGCTCATTTAGTTAGGTTTAGCACAGCTGACATGCATACACACTGTTATGAACATCACAGAGTTTAATCAACTGCTTGCACTGTTTTAATATTCATAATAGATTTATTCAACATAGAATCGAGCAAACAGCTCATCTGAAACAAGAACACCATAGGTGTTTGAAAATTAGATACCTTCACAAACCATTGAAATTTAAAAGCTTTTAACCCCCTGCCTAAATTCACAAAAGGAAAGGATGATGAATTCAAAGTATTGAGATGGACAGACCTGTGTGATGACATAGCTAATACTCAGGGCAAAGTTAATGGTTTGCAAGCATGATGCCCTGACACACTGAGTATCCTATCTTACAGTGCCTCTAATGAAGGGAGTTACTAACTGAATCACAAAAGAGGAGGAAAGAATATTTTAACAGTCACCCAAAGACTTTTGTATCTGGAATACGGGGAGGAGGACCAATAGCAAAGTGATACTTTTCAGCTGCAGTTAGTTTGGGTGGAACAGAAGAACACCAAACTGTTAAGGAGGAAACACTTTCATACCCAGAGGAAACACTTTCATAATGACTACTCATTGGTTGAACAGAAATTCAAAATATATTGTACCACATGACTTCTAATGAAAATTTCAATCCCACATTTGACACTAAGACATAATATTTGCACCTCCTGAACTGACCTGTCTGCAATTAAAGTTGACTTTGTAATCTGCAACTGATAATTTTAAGACAGCACTGGTTATACTTGGTAGCCCGAGAACTACTGAGGGACACCTACAGTTTAGGCAGCAAAAAACAAAACAACTAACACTCATATAGCACATTTAATGCAAAAACACATCTGAAGATGCTTTCACGTGAGCATTATAAAACAAAGTATATGGCTCCACTTAAGGAAGTATTAAAGCAGATGGAAAAAAAACTGGTCATTTCTTTTTGCATTCTATTTTATCTTCAGTTTTGATATGTAGATATGGAAATACATATAAACAACATAAATAAGACATACCTCCATTGCAATTGCAGCCATGTCCTGATCAAAGTGATCCAATTTATTTGGAAAAAATGTCATGTTGTATGGCAGACCTTCACACCGGTGGATTGTTATAGGTTCACAGGTGAAATGACTGTGACTCTGGGTCAAATGGAGCAGTGGCAGGACAAACCAACAAATAAAGACTTGTGTTGAATCTTTCATGGTGGGAATGCAATTAAAGAATGGGGGTCACAGAAGTAATGACACTCTGATCCCCAGTTCCAAGTATGAAGAACAGTAGTAGTCTTTATCCACTCTTCACTGTATATCGCATTGTTATTCAGCTGGTAAATTGCTTTAAGAGGACTGATCAGTGCAAACTGTTTATCATCAACACAGTACTTTTCAAGTAATTATATTCAATATTGAGTCCTGAAAGAAAAGCATGGAGTTAGGAAAGTACATAATTTTAATTCTATAGCACAATTTACCATCATTTATTTGTTAATGCAGATGTCATTTCCAAATACAAGTGTTCACATGAAGTCACTTTGAAGAAGGAAATGTTTTGGCAGAGCTGCAGCCATATGGAATGAATGCAAAATGGAATTTCAAGGCAAGCCACGAATGTAACTCTAAAATGTGAATCTTTAAATTAATAAAAGATACATTTAAAACACTGCCAATAATTCCTTTGCTCAAAGAAGGAGAATTGCATGGAATTGACTGACAGATAAATAAGTACATAAATTGGGAAAGCAAAATAGTGCCACTAAAAATTCAGCTGGATAACATGTGGATGGTTAACAATAGGACGAGCTTCAATGAACTCCATAACGTACCCCCGCACAGTTTTAATTTTTCACATGCATTCTTTTAAAGCAAGTGCTCTGACCTTTGCACTTAAGGAATGCATTTGATGTTAACTTTGCAAAAGGGTGTATACCACCAGCTTTTCTCCACACTTCAAAGCTCACTCACAACTTCTCCCAGCATACATGAAAAGATTCTAATTATTAACAAAAGGAGAAGAAAACAATCTATCAGACAGGAGTAGGAATTGCTTAAGTATTTCGCAATTCCTAAACCTTTCATGGCTAAATAAACAGTGGGAAAGGGGAGTCTTACCAACCCCCATAAGAACGATTACAGGGCGAGAGCACCAGATTTCCCTTTCCAGTAAATACCTGATACACCTAGATCTCCCCACTCCCGACAGCGTTAGACTCCTCGTGTAAATACCTCTCCCGACAGCACCACGATTCCGCTGGATGCCTCAGTCTTCATTCACAATGCCGACCCCTCACACTACACTGGCAGAAAGCGTAGAGGTGGAGGCTGCTCCCTTTGCTCCCGCTTGGACAGGCAACCCTCACCAACTCCTCAGTACCGCTCAAACCTTAGCGCCTCGGGAGAGAGGGATCAGGACGGGTTTGGGGAGGGAGGGTAAGGAAGCCACGACTCCGACCAGGCCCGGGGAGAAACTGCGCACAGAACCGTCATCCTCCCAAACAGTCCTCAAAATGAGGAGGAGGCGCCTCCTAACCACTCACCAGTTGTTGTTACCCCCCTCCCCTCGTGGATCAGTTGTTGTTGTTACCCCCTCCCCTCGCGGATCAGTTGTTGTTGTTACCCCCCTCCCCTCGCGGATCAGTTGTTGTTGTTACCCCCTCCCCTCGTGGATCAGTTGTTGTTGTTACCCCCCTCCCCTGGCGGATCAGTTGGTTTTACCCTTCCCCCACCCCCCTCGCGGATCAGTTGTTGTTGTCGCCAACACACCTGTTGCTCCTCCTCCTCCCGCCGCCCAGGGTTTGTGTGAATGGGAATGCAACGCGACCCGCATGGCCCCGCCTCCATCGCCCTCTGAGTTTTTTACAGCTCATTGTGTCCTCGCCAGTCATCAAACATCCATTTACTCTAGTCCTGTTTTCCAGCACTTGATCCTTGTCTCCTATCGCATTTCAAGTGCTCATTTAGATATTCTTAAATGTTTTGAGAGCCCCACCTGTTGGAATGATAACTTCCAGATATTGACAACGCTCTAAGTGAAAAAAAACTTAAATCATCTCTAAAACTATTGCTCTTTACCTTAAAACTGCGCCCCTAATTATTAACTTTTATTGGGGGAAATATTTCTCACAAACTACCCTGTCTATGCCCCCCAGAGTTTTGTACACTTCAATATGATTCCCCCTCCACCCTCAGGTAAACAACTTAGTCTCGCTTTATGGCTGAACAATTCCAGCCCAAGCAACATCCTTGTGAATCTCTTCTGCACTCCATCTCGTGCAATCACTTCCTTCTCTGTGTGGTGACCAGAAACAACATGCGGTAATCCAATTGTGGCCTAACTAATGTTATGTACAGTTCCATCATAATCTCCTTGCTGTTGTTTTCAATGCCTTGATTTAATAAAAGCAAGTATGTCATATATCTTCTCAACCAGTTTATGTCTTTCCTGCTGCCTTCTATGTGCTAGGGATGTGCCAGTGTCTCCCGGATCTTCTGAAGATCCTACCATTCAAGGTGCACTTCCTTGCCTTGTTCGTCCTTTTAAAATGCATTGCCTCACAGTTTTCAAGATTAAATTACCAGTGCTTGGCCCATACCATTTGCCAGTGCTTGGCCCATACCATCCATACTGCCTTCTGGTTAAAGGCTTGCCTCCTCACTATTTGATATATCATGGATTTCTGTGTCATCTGTGAACTTACTGATTATATCTCATGTCTAGACAAGCAGCAAAGGACCCAGCACAGAATGATGTGATTAGATTAGATTACTTTACTTTATGCCACTGGACACAGACTTTCAGTCACACAGACACCTTTCAATCAACACTCTCTGCTTCCCATCGCAAAGCCAATTTGGATTCAATTTTCCTAGATCTCATGAGCTCTTGCAAGGCACTGTCAAAAGCCTTACTGGAATCCATGTAGATTAGATGTCCTACAGTGCGGGAACAGGCCCTATGGCCCAACAAGTCCTCTGAAGAGTAACCTACCCAGACCCATTTCCCTTTGACTAATGCACCTAGCACTATGGGCAAATTAGCATGGCCAATTCACCTGGCCTGCACAATTTTGGACTGTGGAGCACCGGAGCACCCAGAGAAAACCCACACAGACACAAATGTGCAAACAGACAGAATCGCACCTGGGTCCCTGACACTGTGAGGCAGCAGTACTAACTGCTGAGCCACCATGCCGCCCTAAACTACATTAGCTGTCCTACCCTCACCTACAGACCTATTCACCTCCTCAACATATTTAATCAAATTTGTTAGACAACATCTGCCCTTTACAAAGCTATTGTTGAGAGTGTGTTGCTGGAAAAGCAGAGCAAGTCAGGCAGCATCTGAGGAGCAGGAAAATCGATGTTTCGGACCGGAGCCCTTCATCAGGAATGATTCCTAATGAAGGGCTCCAGCTCGAGACGTCGATTTTCCTGCTCCTTGGATACTGCCTGACCTGCTGTGCTTTTCCAGCAACATACTCTCAACTCTGATCTCCAGCATCTGCAGACCTCACTGTCTCCTTGACAAAGCTATGCTGACCATTCTTGATCAATTCTTGCTTCTCTAAGTGGAGATTAATTCACTAACTTCACTAGAACACACTAAATTTGTACAGATCCTACTTTCTCCACAAATAGAACCAGTGATTTAGGAATTGATAGCCCTCCCTCCTGCTCCAACTCTTCAGTCTTGAATTGATCTGTTCTATCTGCCTATTCCTACACTCACTACCACATTAGCATCTTGCACTCAGAACACCTTGGAAGAAATTCATTTTCTTCTTCAGATGGCAAAGGTGTCGAGGCAGCGGCATTTGATGTGTCCATCTCAAATTCCGAGGTATCTTCAGTACAAATCCTTATGTATATTAATTATGGTATATTTCCAGGAATCCTCACCTAACCACAATTGCAAGTATGCATGGCTCATGTTTAGCTTTGTGAAGCATAGCCCACCTGCCAACTTTGCATATAAGTCCTCTATCTGAGGGAGTGGGTATTTATCCAGCTCCAAAAAGTGGTTTACCGTTTGTTTAAAATGCCCACAAAGACAAGCCTACCTGTTGGGCTTCACAATCGGTATGACTGGTTGCTGCTCATTCCACAAACTGTACTGGTTTTATGACTTCTTTCCTTTCCAGCCTTCTCATTCTGCATCTACTTTTGCCCATAAGGCATACCAGCAGCAACTACAATGGCTTACAGTCCTGGATCCTGTGGAAAATGTTAACCTTTGGCTGAGACTTGGCTTTTTTTTGGGTCTTCTTGTGGGCTGACCTAGAGTCCCTCTATTCAGAATATGTCCATAGTGAAGCTATGCAATTGCCTTCACTCAAGTGGAGTTCTCCAAGCTCCATTGGAGTGGCAAGGGTATCACTTCAATTGGAATACCCTTCAACTCATATGCTCCACATGTCACATTTCCCAATGATAAAGCCAATTGTAGTTCCCATTCAAAGTCTAGGCGCTTTTGCTTGGTTACATCAATCCTCACCATCAAACCGGCAGACAGGGGAGGCGCGGTGGTAGTTTGGCGCACTGATCTTTATATTGCTGAGGCTAAACGCCAGCTCGCGGACACCTCCTCCTACTGCCCTCTTGACCATGACTCCTCCTCCCACCACCAAACCATCATCTCCCAGACCATCCATAACCTCATCACCTCAGGTGATCTCCCATCCACCGCCTCCAACCTTATAGTCCCACAACCCCGTACCGCCCGTTTCTACCTCCTGCCCAAAATCCACAAACCTGACTGCCCCGGCCGACCCATTGTCTCAGCCTGCTCCGCCCCACCGAACTCATTTCTGCATACCTTGAAACGGTCCTGTCCCCCTTAGTCCAAGAACTCCCCACCCACGTTCGGGACACCACCCACACCCTCCACCTCCTCCATGATTTTCGCTTCCCTGGCCCCTAACGCCTTATTTTCACCAAGGACATCCAGTCCCTATACACCTCCATCCCCCATCACGAAGGCCCCAAAGCCCTCCGCTTCTTCCTTTCCCGCCGAACCAACCAGTACCCTTCCACTGACACTCTCCTTCGACTGACTGAACTGGTCCTCACTCTTAACAATTTCTCCTTCCAATCCTCCCACTTCCTCCAAACCAAAGGAGTAGCCATGGGCACTCGCATAGGCCCTAGCTATGCCTGCCTCTTCGTTGGATATGTGGAACAGTCCATCTTCTGCAGCTACAATGGCACCATTCCCCACCTTTTCCTGCGCTACATTGATGACTGTATCGGCGCTACCTCGTGCTCCCACGAGGAGGTTGAACAGATCTTCAACTTTACTAACACCTTCCACCCCGACCTCAAATTTACCTGGACCGTCTCAGACTCCTCCCTCCCCTTCCTAGACCTCTCCATCTCTATCTCGGACCGACTCAACACGGACATTTACTATAAACCGACTGACTCCCACGGCCAACTAGTTTACACCTCTTCCCCTCCTGCCCCCTGTAAAAATGCCATCCCATATTCCCAATTCCTTCGCCTTCGCCGCATCTGCTCCCAGGAGGACCAATTCCAATATCGAACAACCCAGAGGGCCTCCTTCTTCAAAGACCGCAATTTCTCCTCAGACGTGGTTGACGATGCTCTCCACCGCATCTCCTCCACTTCCCGCTCCTCCGCCCTTGAACCCAGCCCCTCCAATTGCCACCAGGATAGAACCCCACTAGTCCTCACCTACCACTCCACCAACATCCAGATACATCGGATCAACCTTCATCATTTCCGCCACCTCCAAACAGACCCCACCACCAAGGATATATTTCCCTCCCCACCCCTATCAGTGTTCCAGAAAGACCACTCCCTCCGCGACTC
>NC_057713.1:74036104-74062700 GCF_004010195.1 Chiloscyllium plagiosum
TCGCATTCCCAATGCCCCTCCCCCAAGTCCCTCCTCCCTACCTTTTATCTTAGCCTGCTTGGCACACCCTCCTCATTCCTGAAGAAGGGATTTTGCCCGAAACGTCGATTCTCCTTCTCCTTTGATGCTGCCTGACCTGCTGCGCTTTTCCAGCAACACATTTTTAAGCTCTGATCCCCAGCATCTGCAGTCCTCACTTTCTCCTACATCAATACTCTGTCTTACCAAATGGTCTCTCAGCATTTCATTAAGGGTTAAATCAAAGTCTCATGCCTCTTCCAGTTATCTTAACCTAGCCAAGAATGCAGATTCCCCTGATTCTCGAATTGCGAGTAAAACCAATCTGTCAACTCTTGAAAGTTTTTATTATCTGGTGCCTCAGAGAAAGTCGGGCTCCTAACAACAGATAAAGCTGTTGATTCACAAGCTGTCAGGAGAATTAGTCATTGCTTTTCTTGGCCATTTGACCTGAAAAGACAACATATTCTTTCCATATACTGAGCCAAGCCATTGATGGCAAGAATGGATGAGTCAAGCTCCCTAAATAATGGCATGATACCAGATCCAACAATGATTGTTTCAAGCCGATTTCTTCAGGGGCATGCTTTTCTCTTGTCACTATTATAACTTGTCACTATTATAACTTGTAAATATTGGGTGGCACGGTGGCACAGTGGTTAGCACTGCTGCCTCACAGCGCCAGAGACCCGGGTTCAATTCCCGACTCAGGCGACTGACTGTGTGGAGTTTGCACGTTCTCCCCGTGTCTGCGTGGGTTTCCTCCGGGTGCTCCGGTTTCCTCCCACAGTCACAAAGATGTGCACGTCAGGTGAATTGGCCATGTTAAATTGCCCGTATTGTTAGGTAAAGGGGTAAATGTACGGGAATGGGTGGGTTACGCTTCGGCGGGCCAGTGTGGACTTGTTGGGCCGAAGGGCCTGTTTCCACACTGTAAGTAATCTAACCTAATCTTGACAGAAGCCAGTCACCAAGTCACATTTTATTTACACATAGAGAGTTCTTGACACTGATCCAGCTCCCTCCGAGCCAGATCTCAGAGTGAATAGAACCTCTGACACACCTATTCTTTTTTTTTCTTTTCTTTTTTTTTGTTTTTTTTTCTGTGACATTCCTGTTTATATTTTTTTTTTCTTAACCCCCACACTACCACCTAAGTGCGGTAGTGCTTATTTTATCCCCAGCACCCATGGTGTGTGTGTGCAGGTGGGAGACACAGTGGAAGACACAAAGTGCACCAATCTTTATTCAAATTCCACCACCAGGAAGATAGGAAAACACCCGGGTGGCCAGTGACAAGCACTGCCCTTCACATCAAGGGACAGTGCTGTGTGATCAAAACAGTGAAGGGGAGGGTAGGGACTAAATCAAAATAGAACTGGAGGGAGAAATGATGCACTCCACTCCCTGCGGAATCTCCTGTTTATTTTTGCCCAAAGATCAGGAGCGTGGGACTGAAGTGCAGCCAAAAACAGAGGAGAAGGTTTTTAAGGAAATCAAAAAGGGAGTGCAAACGCCCACACCCAATATATACGTGGTCCACGGACTCCACAGCGCCACAGAACAAGCAGTTGGGCTTGGAGTCCGTGAACCACCGCAATCTGCGGTTGCAGGGGACTGCTGCGTGCAACACCCTCCACCCCAGATCCCCGAGAGAAAGGGGGACACACCTATTCTTATCTGTCAGCCAGGGTTCTCTGATTGGACCAGGTTAACAGCACCAATCAGGTAATTCATATTCTATATGACCCACCTGACCTCATTACAATCGCTACTGATGTAAATATTGGGGGGATGTCTCTGTCGTCAAACTATTTCAATATTTGATGAGAGTAGATTCAAGCAACTTCAGGTCAAGCCGGCACTGCCTAAAGCCTCCATTCCTACTCCAACACTGATTTCATTGGCATTATTTTCCATCAGCCATGGAATCAAAATTTCTTGAAAGAAGAAAAAATTAAATTTCGACGGAACTGATTTGAACTCCTCTTTGTATACCCGAAAATGAAAATCCATTTCAGACTGAACTGAAGATGAGTTCAAATCCAACTTTAAGGTTTTAAAAAAATTGCTTTTTCATATATTAACAAGATCCACTCATCTCAATTGAAGTTGTTTAAAGTTTGGACTAATAACACCATCTATGTCATAAGAGATTTGGAGTATTTTTCAGTCCACTAAGCCATTGATTGCCAAACAGGACACAGAAGATTACAAAGATATTTGACTTCTTACGGTGCCTTCCTGGTGAGTATCATTCCAAAGTAACTGAGAGTGTGAAATCAACTAACTATCTACTGTGGAGAATTCCAGATGCCCTCAAATCCAGTCTGAAAGACAAGATACAGGAGTGGAAAAGAAAGTGAAATCATGAAAGTGAAAAGTCTCATAGAATGGATTAGCATGGTAGTGGTGAAAATAATGGGAAAACTGAGAGTGTGCAAAGATCCAGAGTATCTCAATAAAACAATATTCAAGAAAGTTTTCAAGAATTATATAAGAAACCTTTCTGTGTTTCATCAAGGCAAAGATATTCAATAACATTGATGCAAAAGATGAAGCCAGATGAAAGCAGCAGTTTTATAATGACATTCTAAATGTTATTTTGGAGACACAGATGGTTACACATATTGTCTGGCATTTAGAATACTCTGAAAGAGTATAAACACAGACAGCACAAAATAGTCAGGATAGATGATATGCTAGTATGCTGCGGGAGTACAGTAGCAGACCACAATTAGAATCCAATGCAACTTATAGAGAGAGCTCGCCAAATTGAACTGAAGATGGACCAGAAAAAGATGTTATTAAAGATGCCTGAAGTTGAGTGCATAGGTCAGATGCTGACAATGATAAAGGACTTTCCCCAAATCCTGAGAAGATGAGATCTGTAGCAAGGGATACAGGGACCAGCAAATGTGAAAATAGTGCGATGATTTGTTGGATTTGTGAGGATTTAGCAAAATTCTTCTCTAATTTGTTTCCATTTGTCTCACTTGCACTGGTATTGGGCATAAAACAAGAAACAACTTTCACTGGAATCTAACAACTGGCTACTAAAATGTCAATGATAATGTCAGTTTGTAATGTGATGCTAGCAAGACTGAACTTAGAGCAACTTAGAGCAGGGACAACCAGTGTCTTTAATCCAGTTTGGGGAAGGCAGAAGAAATGTTCTCCTGGCTAAACATGAACAATGAGATTATACTAACTAACCATGAGTGTGTGATGTCTACCATTGCTGTTAGTTTTTGACACACATTGAAACACATTACATGAAAAAGTCAAATCTTGGGTTCACTTTTCCTGAAACTCAGTACCATGCTGTAATGGTAATATCACTGGGATGATAACCAAGAAGCCCAAGCCATGCTCAGGGTGTGGGTTCAAATCTCACCATGGGAGCTGGTGGAATTTAATATCCAATTCATAGATTTGAAATTGAGAGTTAGATTTAGTCAAGGTGACCATGGTTGTTATAAAAATGTATCTGTCTTCCTTATCTGATCTGGCCCATATGTGATTCCAGACTCACAGCAACTTGGTTAACTCTTTACTGCCCTTCAAAATGATCTAACAAAGCACTCAGTTCATAGTGAATTAAGGATCAGCATTAACACTACCCTATCCACATATGGGAATGTGTGCTGATTGGCTGGGAACTATAGGCTTGCTAAGCTCCTGGGTAATTCCTAAAATGTGCAAAGCCTAAGCACAGCCTTTTTGCTTGCAAAAACTGGGATTCTACCTATGAATATTTGTCAGTTCCAGCTACTAATCAGCACTTCTTTTCTCCTGTTATACAAATTATTGTTATCATTGAAATTTGGTAAACTTGCATTTGTTCTGAGGAGAGCAAGATGCCAAACTTCAACAAACTGCCTCTCATTTCAGCAAGAATTATATACCATGGCACTTCAATACCTTAACTCTCATGCTGTCTTCACCCCTTTGCTTTCCTTCATTCTCTTTGTTGTTTTAACTGCTTTTGACACTTTCTTGATGTTGTTTTCAACTTAGCTTTTGTGCATTGTGTGATTCTTTTCTAAAGTTCTCTTATTCAGTTTTAGTTTTTAACCTTTCCTTTCTTTTGCGGTTGCTAGAGTTCCTTTATTCCTCAACAATTACTTTGCTCATGCCAGTGACCATCACCCAATCCACCGTCTCCAAGACACTCTTTGTGTCTCTAAATTTCACTTCATTAAATCAGATACTGACATCTATATCACAATGACAACTGATTCAGATCTGCATGCACTTTCAAAATTATACCAACTCCATCTCAATACTGAACACTGAATCAAATTAGTTGCCACCTTCATTAGCATTCCCCAATATGTTGATTCAAAATATAATGATTTATAGCCTCAAAATGCTCTTCTGATCACCACCTTCTCCATTTCACTATCTTTTAGAAAATCAATGTGAGCAATTAGATGTCTAGCAAATATTGTCTATGAAAGAGCAGGCTTTCTGAGAATCTTTAACCTTTACAGAATTTTTTTGAGAAAACATTATTTGGGATCAGAATCCTGAAGATGTTTTGATTCAAAATATTCATTACCAAATATTTGACATTATTATGAGGTTGATAAATAATAAAAGCTTCTAAAATGTTGCTTTCAACAGCAAATGATTACTTTCCGAGGTTCCTATTCTCAATTTCCAAACTAATCTGTTATATCATTTCAAATATAGGCGATGGAGACGGTGAGAAAAAGAGATAGATGCATTGTTCTCTTTTGCAGTGCCTTTCTCTGTCTCTCACTCAAAACAGAAATCATTTTCTGAAACACACACACCAAAAAGTTTTATTTGAGCCCGTCAGTGTGCAGAGGGCAGTTGATGCCTGATTAACTCATGCCAGGGCAAGGTGAGGTTAAATAAGTTTGTAATGAACGAATGGCTGAGAGTTGCTCAGCAAGGGCCCAAGTGAATGCATAGATTGAATGATGTATTGTATAAAGGCAATTTACCCCTCTTATGGGAACTGTGCTCACTAACTGTTGGAATGGTCTCACAGATTCTTTGAGGGAAAGAGGAAATTTGCAAAAAGAGCATTCTGTCAGAAAAGGGATCTCAGAATTACTAATGTGGAGCTGGAGGTTCTTTCTCCAAAGGAACAAAGATATCATGTTTCTACATGATTTGGAAATGCAGGATTTGGACTGGTGTGTACAAAGTTAAAAATCACACAACACCTGTTGGACTATAACCTGGTATTGTGTGATTTTTAGGAGAAAGTGAGGACTGCAGATGCTGGAGATCAGAGCTGAAAATGTGTTTCTGGAAAAGCGCAGCAGGTCAGGCAGCATCCAAGGAGCAGGAGAATCGATGTTTCGGGCATGACCCCTTCTTCAGGAATGAGGAAAGACATTCCTTTCCTCATTCCTGAAGAAGGGCTCATGCCCGAAATGTCAATTCTCGTGCTCCTTGGATGCTGCCTGACCTGCTGCGTTTTTCCAGCAACACATTTTCAGCATTATGTGATTTCTAACCATGTCTTAACAGTTGTAAAGAGAATGGATGGAGGTGAGTTCCTAAATGTGATTGTAGTGAGTGTTCAGGGTAGTCAATGCATCTTTAAATGTCTTACACAATATACTAAGGACTATGTTTTCGGGAACATGGAGCAAAGTCTAATCACACCATCAGCCTGTCAAGCTACTCAATGTAACACACTCCCATTGCTCGACAACCACATTCAAGACTAACCTGCAGGTGTTTTGCCTCACATTTACTAGATTTTACACAATTTTGCAAGCCTGACACTAATCCCTCATGGTTTCCAAATACTTCAAGCTACACAATTATGGAAAATAAACTCGATATTCTTCCCTCTTTCTTACAAAAGAAAGTTGAACATAAATGCAGTGGCAGAAGAGAACTGGCAGGGAATAGGAGAACCTGCATCTCCTCAGTCCCTTGGAGGGAATCTGTTCACCATCAAACAACTGCCAGTGAGTGGATTGCTGTACCTGACATTGGTGAGAACATTCAGAATTAGCCTTTCAGTTTCATAAGCTGTCTACCCTTAATCTATTCCTTAAAACCTTATGACAAGGCTTTCCGTCACTCTCCTAACATCTCCTTGTGTGGCCTGAAGTCAAATTGTGTTTAATTGTGCCTCTTGTGATATGCCTGGAAACATTTTGCCATGGTGAAATTGTTGTTGAATCTTGTAGTGATGTTAATGTTGCACATTGTGTCAACTTTTATTCATTTGCTGACTCAACTGAGTGTTATCAGTGTTATCTGAAATGTTAGTATGCAGGTACAGCAAGTATTCAAGAAGAATTAATGGGATGCTATCCTTATTACAAGGGGACTGAAACATAAATATAATGATGTTATGCTTTTGTTATATGGGCATTTGTGAAGCTATACTTCAAAAAGTTTGTACTTTCTTTGCTTGCTAATTTAAGAAAGGATGTAAATTCCTGGAGGTGATTCAGAGGAACTTTACCAGGCTAATGCCTGGATTGAGCGAGCTACCTTATGAAGAAATATTGGGCTTGTTTTCACTGGAACTTCATTTAGGAAAATTATAGGCCAATTAGCCTAACCTCGGTTGTTGGTAAAATTCTAGAATCCATCATTAAGGATGAAGTTTCTAAATTCTTGGAAGAGCAGAGTCGGATTAGATCAAGTCAACATGGATTTAGTAAGGGGAGGTCATGCCTGACAAACCTGTTGGAGTTCTTTGAAGAGGTGACAAGTAGGTTAGACCGGGGAAACCCAGTGGATGTGGTCTACCTAGATTTCCAAAAGGCCTTTGATAAGGTGCCACACGGGAGGCTGCTGAACAAGGTGAGGGTGAGCTACTAGTATGGATTGAGGATTGGCTATATGACAGAAGGCAGAGAGTTGGGATAAAAGGTTCTTTTTCGGAATGGCAGCTGGTGACAAGCGGTGTCCCGCAGGGTTCAGTGTTGGGGCCACAGCTGTTCACATCATATATTAATGATCTGGATCAAGGGACTGGGGGCATTCTAGCGAAGTTTGCCGATGATACAAAGTTAGGTGGACAGGCAGGTAGTACTGAGGAAGTGGGGAGGCTGCAGAAGGATCTAGACAGTTTGGAAGAGTGGTCCAGGAAATGGCTGATGGAATTCAATGCGAGCAAATGCGAGGTCTTGCACTTTGAAAAAAAGAATACAAGCATGGACTACTTTCTAAACGGTGAGAAAATTCGTAAAGCCAAAGTACAGAGGGATCTGGGAGTGCTAGTTGAGGATTCTCTAAAGGTAAACATGCAGGTTGAATCCGTGATTAAGAAAGCGAATGCAATGTTGTCAATTATCTCAAAGGGGTTGGAATATAAAAGCACTGTTGTGCTACGGAGACTTTATAAAGCTCTGGTTAGGCACCATTTGGAGTACTGTGTCCAGTTTTGGTCCCCACACCTCAGGAAGGACATACTGACACTGGAGCGTGTCCAGCGGAGATTCACACGGATGATCCCTGGAATGACAGGTCCAACATATGAGGAACGGCTAAGGATACTGGGATTGTATTCGTTGGAGTTTAGAAGATTAAGGGGAGAACTAATAGAAACTTACAAGATAATACATGGCGTGGAAAGGGTGGACGCTAGGAAATTGTTTCCGTTAGGCGAGGAGACTAGGACCCGTGAACACAGCCTTAGAATTAGAGGGGGTCACTTCAGAACAGAAATGCGGAGACATTTCTTCAGCCAGAGAGTGGTGGGCCTGTGGAATTCATTGCCACAGAGTGCAGTGGAGGCTGGGACGCTAAATGTCTTCAAGGCAGAAATTGATAAATTCTTGATGTCACAAGGAATTAAGGGCTACGGGGAGAATGCGGGTAAGTGGAGTTGAAATGCTCATCAGCCATGATTGAATGGCGGAGTGGACTCGATGGGCCGAATGGCCTTACTTCCGCTCCTATGTCTTATGGTCTTATGGTCTTATAGTGACAGATGATTTGATTGAAGTGTATAAGAGCTGAGTATTCTTGACAAAGTGGATATGGAAAGGATATTTCCTTTAGTGGGTGAGTCCAGAACTAAGCAGTACTGTTTTAAAATGAATAATTGTCTGTTTGGAGATGACAATTGTTTTTCTCAGAAAATTGTGTGTCTTTTGAACTCTGTGCCACATAATGTGGAGAAGGTTAGTGAAGTTGGGGTCATTATATCTTTCTAAGACAGAGGTGGATTGATTATTGTGATGCAGGGGAATCAAAGATTATCAGGAATTAATGGGAATGTGAAGTTTGAAACATAAACAAATTAGCCATGATCTTACGGAGGCGTAGTCTAAATTACAGACAAAAAACTGCAGATGCTGGAAACCAAACTAGACAGGCAGGAGACTGGAAGAACACAGCAAGCCAGGCAGCATCAGGAGGTGGAGAAGATGACATTTTGGGTGTAACCATTCTTCAGGTCTCCTATTCCTTATTATTTTTGAGAAGATATTGTACTTAATGAAGAATTTTCATTAATTTGTTAGTAATAAAGAACAGGATGGTTCAAACTAATGGGACAAATGGAATTGTCTAAGTTTTCTTTCTTGAAATATGGGTGACCGAATTAAAATTATTAAATGATGAAGGTATACCATATGGTAGACTCAGAAAATTTGTACCACTTATGGGGCAGTCCAAAACTATAAGTCATAAATATAAGACAGTCATTCGTAAGTCAACAGAGAATTCAGGAGAATGTTATCTACCCAGGAGAAGAATTATTACTTGCAAATCACTACCATAAAGACTAGACTAGGCGGATAGTGAAGATGCATTTAAGAAGAAGGAAAAATGAACAGAAAGATAAAATAGGGTTGGATAACATAGGGTGCCTTATCTCATAGCCATCATTCAGTTATCGGCATCGGGAATCATTCGCTAACAACTTTGATTGTCCACCTAGGAAGTTCAGTATCACTTGTCACCTGTTCTGTGGGTCCTTGTAGGGCTGATGAGCCTGATCCTAGAGCTGCATCTCTGACCACACATTTGTCAGATGTTTCCTGGAGGTGGCACTGGGCCTTGGACTTGAGATTGCTGACATTTCTTTCTCCAGTTCCTTTTCTGTACATCCTCTTGCTGACAGGTGTTCTCAAAGAATGCTGCCCCTTCATGCAGCAGCTGCCTCCAAGCCAATTTCTTCTGAATGAGGGTCTTCTATGCATTGATACCTTTGTTTCATTTCTTGAGGGCGGCCTTCACTAAGTCTTTGAAATACTTCCTTTGTCCTCCTCTCATCAGAGTGCCTTCTTTAATAGGGCGAAGAAGATTTGGTTTCGTAGTTGGAACTCAGGCATCTTAAACATATGACCAGCCCAGAGGATCTGGTTTCAGATGATTATGGCCTCGACACAGGTACTAATGGTTGCTTCAAGGATGCTGGTATTAGTACACATACCTTCCCAGCTGATGTGAAGAATCCTTTTCAAACTGCTTTGATAATATTTCTCAAGCTCCTTGAGGTGGTATTTACATGTAGTCAACGTTTTGGAGCCATATAGAAGATTCCAAAGGATGTCTACCTTATAAACAAGTATCTTGACATCAGCACGTATGATCCAGACATTGAAAACACTCACCCAAAACATTGACTCTGCTTTCTCTGCATAGATGCTGCCAGACTTGCTGAGTTTCTCCAGCCACTTCTGGTTTTGTTACAGATTTCCAGCATCTGCAGTACTTTGTTTGTACCTACACTGGGAATGGATGTGTGAAGCCAATATAGTTCAAAACTAGAAATGTAGGAGTCTATTAAGCCCCTCTTATCAATGCATACTCTCTGCAAGGGCAGCTCAGCCCATCCTGCTTCTCTGCCTGTTCTCTGTGGACTTGCAATTTTTCTCCTTCAGCTGCTTATCTAATAGGATTAAGAAAAATTATGAGGAATGTTGCTAAATTACACATCCAATATCTTGCACGGCAAGATGACCAGAAGCATTAAAACAAATCATGACCACAGAGTGACTTCCTGTGCCTTCACATTTGAAAGCAGCAGTAACATTTTGGTTGTTCCAAAGGTGTCTATCTAGATGCTGATCTGCAGCGTGACCATGGGATATTACCACATGGAAACAGTTGATATTTAGTGGTAAAAGCAATGCATTATTCTATTCAGTTTTCCCGCAGTGTTAAGTTAATACAATTTCTTCTTTCTTTTGTTATTTTAACTGTATTGTATGAATAATGTGTGTTTTGTTTCAAATCTGTTACAGTCAGTTCTGCTATAACGCAATAGTTCCATTCTCGTGCACTCCCATGCTATAAGAAAATCATGTAATAACAGCACTATTTAAACTAATGGGGCTGGAATCGCATTTTAACCAATAAATGCTTTAAAAGTGCGCACTTTAAAAACAGTGTCCCCAATTTGTTAATCATGTTAGAGCGAATTCACATTAACGAAAAATGTGGTATAGGAGAATGACCTGCAGTTTGATCAGCTGAATTGCAGCTGGAATGCAACATCTTATGCTTACCTTTAAAATAAGAAAAAGTTCGGGTCTAGGCTATCTTCTTAACATATTTTGAGAGGGTTTGGTCTGGTCCAACTGACTAGATTAATGAATCCATCGAAATGATTGACACAGCCCAGCTGATTGTTTTTGAGCACATGGTTTTTGAGAGCATAACAACTAAAGACAATCTTCTCATTCCTGTTGCCCCTCGAAGAGAGAACAAGGGGCAGGATACCTATAAGAAATTCTACTTGAGAAAAACATTCCAATCAAGAAATTGGCTTCCATGCCAACTGATGGTGCACCACCAGCCAGATTTGGTGCAAATGTTACATTTTGCAGAAATGATCCCGATTCCTCTGTTTTGTCAACTGTATAACCTGCCAGCAAGCATTAGCAAGTAAACTTATAAACATTTTTCAAGTCATGAAAGTTGTTGTTGAAATTGTAAACTTGATTTGTAAACTTTTAAACTTCATTTCAGCAAAGGAACCTGCTGCAAAGGAAGGAAGTGCTCCCATTGCTGCTGTCCCCCTGGGAAAGGGACTGATGGCACCGAGAAGGCAACAAAAAGAACAATAGTAAGAGAGAGAAAAGAAAGAAGTAAAAGGAGAGAAGAGAGAAACAATAAAGACAGATAGAAGCAGACCAGCCCCGAGCTCAGGACACGAGCATGAATGCTGAAAAGGTGGCAAAGGGGTTGACGTGGTAGCATCCACCATATCTATCTTAAATTCCAAGTATCTTCAACACTTGACATTGTAGGAGAACCAGAAAAGTTCCAGAAAAGTCGCAAAGGCTGTTGAGGCTTAGTGAGTTAGTGAGTTAGCAGCTTTCATATGGTCCACGTGCTTGTTCAGGACTGTTGCACCTACCCAAACTTCATATGTCACTACACCTGACCTCGCATCGACCATGAGTCCTAACCACACAGGGCCATTCCCGTGGTTCCTACACTAAACTTCGACACCTGAAGTCAAGTATCTCTCTCTCTCTTTCTCTCTATCTTATCAGAATCTTGTGTTTGGCATTGGCATTTTACCCCTCCCTCCTCCCAGATCTGGGAAGATCTGATTTAACCTGTCAACATACAAGGTAGCCTTAGCTCCTTTGATAGTTCTTAGACATTTCTGAAAAACATCCGGGAATGTAATTAGGACTTCACTCAGTCAGCCATTTTCTAATCAAAAAGTGTTGAGCCAATCTAGGTGAATCTTTCTCAATCAATTTTGCTCTATTGAGCTTGGGCCTGAGTCTTTTACTACAATCAGTGCTAACTGAACATCATATGAGAGTGGAACTGAAGTTATATCAACCTCCATTAGAAGCAGGTGACCATTTAAGCAGGAATTTATTTTGGTTTTGATTTGATTGTTGCTAAGCAATTTAACTGTTCCAAACCAGATGTCGGTGGACTGTCCAGGGTGTACACACCACTGGATACCAGCCTATGAGTTCGCTTACTCAATTTATGTGTAGTTGGCCTCTTTTACTGTCCTGAGTCCACATACCGGCAGCAACTACATGGCTCACCGACCTGGATCCTGAGGAAAATTTTAACCATTTGGCCAGGATTTGGTTTTATTTTGGGCTAGCCTAGAGTAGCTCTGTTCAGGAAACATCCTGAATGTTGCTATGCAATCGCTTTCATTCAGGTAGTTGTTCCCAAGGTCAGTCAGACTGTCAAAGGTGTTCACTCCCATCAGACTACGCAGCAAATCATATGCTCGCTTGCTGCATTTCCCAATGGTAAAGCCAGTTGTAGTGCATGTTTGAAGTCCAGTTGAGCTTCAGCTAGTAGGTGCTTTTGCATGGTTACATTATTAATCCTACTCTTGTTGCCATCGAAGTAATTCTATAGAGGCTGGCATCCAATCACCAAGTCACCCTTTATTTACACATGGAGAGTCCTTGACACTGATCCAGCTTCATCAGCACCAGCTCTCTGAATGATAGGATGTCTGACACTCCTATTCTTATTTGTAAGCCAGATTAACAACCCCAATCGGGGAAGTCATATTCTATGAGGTTCACCTGGCTGACCTTGTTACAATCACAACATAACAACCAAATAGCCATATCTCAAAGTCTAAGGGAAATAGTCCTTACTCAAGTCATGGGAGACACCCTTCACTCAGAGGGTCCAGGCATACTAAGTCAAAGGTAACCTCTGAGATCAGTCCAGAGCCCTTGGTACTGTCAACCAGATGATTGGTCAGCTTTTTCTCCTTGTAGGGTATGAAGATCTCAATGTTGGGCAGACGACCACCCATCGTTACTCTTGTTGCTCTACTGTGGACTATTTTCTCCTGAAATGAGAGAAAGGGAGGGATTAAGTGAGATGAAAGTTCTGGCACAGTTATTAATGCTCGTACAGTTGTGGTAAAGGTGGCTAATTGCTCCAACTGGGTGAAGAAGAGATGCAGAGGCCATGCAGGGTTCTGAGGAAGGATTACCTAGTTCTGAGGAAGGGTCACTGGACCTGAAATGTTAACTGTGATTTCTCTCCACATGCTGCTAGATCTGCTGAGCTTTTCCAGCAATTTCTGTTTCAATTTCTGATTTCCAGTATTCACAGTTCTTAAGATTTTTATTTTTCCATGCAGAGTAATTAGTTTGCGAGCATTGAATGAGTAGGAGCAAGTGAACCAATGTCATCTCAACAAGATCATCCCTACACCTCCACTTCTCATCTTTAAACAACCATCAAACCTTAAACATGCCACTGTTCGCAGCAAACTACCCAGCCTTCAGACAATATTGATGAGAACACCACACAACCCTGCCATGCCAACCTCTGCGAGACATGTCAGATCATTGACACGGATACTACCATCACACATGAGAACACCACCGACCAGATACATGGCACCCATACAACTTGGCCAATGTTGTCAATCTTAAACACAGTTAAAAATCACACAACACAAGGTTATAGTCCAACAGGTTTACTTGGAAGCACTAGCTTTCTGAGCACTGTCAGCTACCCGATGAAGGAGCAGCGCTCCAAAAGCTTGTGCTTCCAAATAAACCTGTTGGACTATAACCTGGTGTTGTGTGATTTTTAACTTTGTTGACCCCAGTCCAACACTGGTTCCTCCACATCATATCTTAAACATTGCAGGCAATGATGCCCCGAGGCATGGTATATTGGTGAGACCATACAGATACCACAACAATGGATGAATGGATATGGTGCAACAATCGCCAAATAGGAACATTCCCTCCCAGTCAGGAAACACTTCAGCAGCCAAGGACATTCGGCATCCGATCTTCGGATAAGTGTCCTCCAAGGTAGCCTTCGAGATACACAGCAATGCAGACTCACCGAGCAGAAACTGATAGCTACATTCCATACCCATGAAGGCAACCTCAATTATGATCTTGGGTTCATGCCTCACTACATGTGACCTCACAACCCTGTTCTGTATCTGTAAAATCTTCTTTACTGTTCTGTTTTGACACCATCACCTTGATAAATTGTTATGATCTCTCTACCTTCATTAGCTTGTACAGTTTTGGATTACTTATTACATTGGTTAGTCCCTCGGTATGCTTATAACTCTCATGTTATTCCAGTCAAATAAAAACCGAAAAAACTACAGCTGCTGTAAATCAGGAGTAGGGGCATGGGTAGGGGTTGTTGGGGTGGGGTTGCTCAGCGGGTCTGGCGTCATCTGTGAAGAAAAATCAAAAAGGAAGTTTCGGATCCGGTGACGCTTTGTCTGGATTTTCTTCACAGATGCTGCCAGACCCCTGTTGGGCTTTCCCAGCAGCTTTTGTTTTAGTTCCATGTTATTCCAGTCATTTAGTTTGTCTCCAGCACCACCTCATTTTAAATTTTTTGTGATTATCTCTCTGCTTCAGTTAATTGGATTATAGATCATCTGTTTGGTTGTTATTCACATTGTCTAATACTCTTAGTCATCTGCAGAGACTTATTATTTGACACTCCACTTACACTATTTGTATAATCTTTTGATCTCTCTGCCAGTAAATGCTGTGTTTTGTGTGGTTTCCTCTCACAATACCTGATGAACGGGCTACATTCCGAAGCTTGTGATTTCAAATAAACCTGTTGGACTATAACCTGGTGTTGCATGATTTCTGATTTTGTCCACCCAGTCCAACCCCACCACCTCCACAGATTGGAAGAGAGCCCTGGCACAATCAGAGAGTTCTGTACTTTACTCTAACATGACTGGAGCAGCAACTGGATAAATCACTGAGAATCAGTGAGTGGGGAGGAAACAGGGTGATTCAGCCCATCTGACCAATGCTTACCAACCCCACAATCTCTTTCCACTCTAGTAATCTCTCCTTAATTGGCCCTATGGATAACTATCTGTTTCTCCCACATCCAGATATCAAACCTCCAATCAGTGTGTCATTGCCTAACCAGGTGGCCATGTTCCTTATTTTCACTACTCTTAGTTGTCAAATCATGAACAGTGTATTTGTTCATAAAGTAGTCAGAAAGTGTGAGTCCTCTTGCATCCTTTACTTCCTTCCATTTCTGTGTGTCTGTTTGACAGGTGCATTGCACTAGTGAAATGCCACACATCAGCACTATGGAAACACTGGAAGTTGTTATCAGTTGACAGGGAAAAAAAGCAAAATTTTGCACTGAATATTGATAAATGTTTGTTGAACAAATATGCATATGAAGCATGTGTGCCTGTAGTGTATCAAATTCATTTTATACTAAAATAAATGCATGACACTAAAAAAATGTGTCACCGCAGCTATGGTGAGAGGAAAGTATTTTATTAACAAGATAAGAAAACAGAACATAATCTCCTGTGAGCAACAACAGAACAAGACTTGTTGACCACATTTAAAATATTGCATGAGACAAAATCGCTGGCTCAATAAAACGTCAGGCTGGATTTAGTGCTCTCTACATTGAAATGTAGAAAATAGGAGCAGGAGTAGGCCATTCAGACTCTGCTCCACCATTCAATATGACAATTCAATTTAACTCTGTACCTTACTTCTGCTTTTGACCCATACCCTTTAGCCTCAAGAATGATATCTAACTCTTTCTTGAAAAAATTAAATATTTTAGCCTCAAAATCATCTCCTGTGACAAAGAATTTTACAGGCTCACCACACTCTGGATGAAAGAAATTATCCTCATCTCAGTCCTAAATGGCATACACTGTATGCTGGACCCCTGAATCTGGACTCCTGGACATCAAGAACATCTTTCCTGCATTTACCCTATCTAAGCTTGTTAGAGTTTTAGAAGTTTCTATCAGATCCCCCCCCCCCCATTCTGCTAAACTCCAATAAATGTAGTCTTAATCAATTCAGTCACTCATCACACATTAGTCCTGCTATCCCAGAAATCAGTCTGATAAGCCTTCATTGCAGTCCCTTCACAGTCAGAACCACCTTCCTTTGACAAAGAGATCAAAACTGCACACTTGGTCTGGTGTCACCAAGATCTCCCTGTTCCTGTACAATTGAAGAAGGACAACACTGCTCCTGTAATCAAATACTCTTGGTTTGAAGGTGCCTTCTTCACTGTCTACTATCCCTTCCTGCTTACTTTCAGCAACTGATGTAGAAGGCAGGCAGGTCTTGTTGCATCCCTTTTTTTCCAAACTATTGCCATTTAGGTAGTAATATGCCTTCCTGTACTTGTTCGCACAGCAGATAACCTCACATTTATTCACATTACACTTCAGTTTGCCATTTTTTTGCCCACTCACTCATCTTGTCCAAATTATGCTAAAACATCTTTGCATCTTCCTCACTGTTCACGCTCCCACTCAGTTTTGAGTCTTTTGCCAAACTGGAGATATTACATTTAGCGAGTTTTGAGAAGATTTGTAGCTCAGGTTGAGGTTCTGGATGTAGGTTTGCTCACTGAGCTGGAAGGTTCATTTCTAGACATTTTGTCACCCTACTAGGTGACATCTTCAGTGGGCCTCAGGCGAAGCACTGCTGTTAAGTCCTGCTTTCTATTTATATGTTTAGGTTTCTTTGGGTTGGTAATGTCATATAACATTTAGTTTCCTCATCCAAACCATTAATATATACTAATGGTGACTGCCGTGTCAGTGGGGGAATACTTTGGGACCAGTGAACATAGTTCTATTAATGTTAAAATAGTCATGGAGAGGGACAAAACAGGTTGACAGGTTCTAAATTGGGGGTGGGGGGTGGGTGGGATGGGCAAGACAAATTTTGATGGAATTAGACAGGAGCTTACAAGGGTTGATTGGAGTAGTTTGTTTGCAGGCAACGGGACCTCCAGCAAGTGGGCCTTTAAAAATGTGATAGGTAGAGTTCAAGGTCTATATGTTCCAGTGAGGGTGAAGGGCAAGGTTTGCAGGAGTAAGAAATCCTGGATGACAAGAGGTACTGAGGCTTTGACCAGAAATATGAAGGAGGTACTGGCAGCTGGGATCAAGGGACACAATGCAAGTATATAGGGGATACAGAATTAACAGAAAAGGAAATCAGGAGGGCAAAAGGGGGCACGAGATAGCTTTGACTGAGAAGATTAGAGTGAATCCAAACAGATATTTTAAGTATATTAAAGGAAAAAGAATAAATAGAGAGAGTATAGGACCCCTCAAGGACCAAAGTGGACATGTATGTGTGGACGCAGGAGATAGGTAAGATCCTCAATGAATATATCTCCTCTGTGTTTACCGTGGAGAAAGACATGAAGACTGAGGAGCTTGGGGAAGTTAGCGGTGATGTCTTGGGGTTAGTCCAAGGTATCACAGTAGAGGAGGTATTGGATGTATTAGAATGTATGACGGTGGATGAATCTCCTGACCGTGACCAGAGGATAGAGAAGAAATTGTGAGGGCTCTGGCTGATATATTTGCATCATTGTTAGCCATTGGTGAGGTCCCAGAAGACTGCAGGGTAGTGCATGTTGTGTCCTTATTTAATAAGGACTGCAAAGAAAAACCTGGGAACAAAAGACCAGTAAGCTTAACATCTGTGCTGGGTAAGTTACTTGAGAAGATTCTGAGGGATAAGATATACATGCATTTGGAAAGACAGGATTTGATTAGGAGTAGTCATCATGGCTTTGCGCTTAGGAGATCATGCCTGACAAGTTTGTTAGAGCTCTTTTATGAAGTGAACAGGAAGGATGATGAGGGCAGGGCAGTAAATGGAGTCTATATAGATTTCAGTAAGGCCTTTGATAAAGTTCCACATGGTCGGCTGTTCTGGAAGTTTAGATTGCATGGAATCCAGGATGAGCTGACAAATTGAATACACAATTGGCTTGATCTTAAAAAGCAGAAGGTAATAGTGGAAGGATGCTTGTTGGGCTGGAGGCCTGTGACTAGTGGTGTGCCTCAGAGGTTGGTGATGGGCCGATTGCTGTTTGTTATCTACGTCAATGATGAGAATGTACAAGGCACGATTAGTAAGTTTGCAGATGACATTGTAATGTATCATTGACAGTGAGGAAAGATATCAGAAATTGCAGCAGGACCTTGATCAGCTGGGGAAGTGGGCTGAGAAATGACAAATGGAAGTTAATATAGATAAGTGTGAGGTATTGTATTTTGGAAAGTCCATACAAGGTGGGATTTCATAGTGAATGGTAGGGCCTTAAGGACTGTAATGGAACAGAGGGACCTTGGAGTTCAGTTGCACGGTTTTCTTAAAATGGAGTCACAGATATACAGGGCAGACTGGTCTTCATCAGACAGGGCATTGAGTATAGAAATTGGGAAGTTATGTTGAAGTTGTACAGAATGTTGGTGAGGCTGCACTTAGAAAATTGTGTTTAATTTTGGTCACCATGCTATATGAAGGATGTTATTAAACTGGAAAGAGTGAAGAAGGAATTTACAAGAAGGTTGCCAGGATTCAATGGTCTGAGTTGTAGGAAGACATTGGACAAGCTAGGACTTTTTTCTTTAGTGCATAGAAGACTGAGGGGTATCTTATAGAAGTGTATAAGATCATAAGACACATGGATAGGGTGAATGCACTCAGTCTTTTTCACAGGGTTGGGGAATCAAAGACTAGAAGGCATCAGTTTAAGTTAAGAGGGGAAAGAATAAAAGGGAACCTGAGGGGCAACATTTTTACACAGAGAGTGTACCTTTATGGAATGAGCTCCAGTGGCATGAACAACATTAAAAGATATTTGGGCAAATACATGGGTAAAAGGAGAAAAGTGAGGACTGCAGATGCTGGAGACCAGAGTTGAAAAATGCGGTGCTGGAAAAACACAGCAGGCCAGGCAGCATCCAAGGAGCAGGAGAATCGATGTTTCGGGCATAATGGGTAGGAAAGGTTTAGAAGGATATGGGTCAAGTGCAGGGAAATGGAGTTATCGTGGATGGACATTTTGGTCAGCACAGACCAAACTGGGCCAAACGGCCCGTCTCTGTGTTGTCAGACTCTATGATACTGTGACACTATATATTGTAATTAGCTGGGGTTCAAGCCTTGGGTAGTGCTGTAGAACAGAGACACCTAGAGGTTCAGGTACATATTCATTTGAAATTTGTGACACAGGTAGACAGGGAGGCTAAGAAGACATTTAGCATGCTTATCTTCATTGCATAGATCTTTGAGCAAATGAATTGGGATGTTATGTTGAGGTTGTTACATTGGGACGTTATGTTGGTAAGGCCTCTTTTTGAGTACTGTGTCCAGTTCTGGCTTTTATAGGAAGAAGCTAGAGAGGATTCAGAAGAGATTTACTAGGATATTGCCAGGAATGGGGTGTTGAGTTATTAGGAGGAGCTGGGACTTCTTTCACTGAAGCCTAGGAGATTAAGAGGTTTACAGAGATTTATAAAATCATGAGGGGTATAGATAAGGTTAATGGCAAAAGGCTTTTCCATGGGTTGGGGGATTTCAATACTGGGGGCATATTTTTAAGGTGAGAGGAGAAAGATTTAAAAAGGACAAGATGCAATGTTTTTACATTGAATAGTTCATGTTTGGAATAATTTTCCACAGGAAGTGATGGATATGGGAAGGAAATGGGCCAAGGGCAGGCAGGTGAGACCAGTTTAGTTTGGGATTATGATTAGCATGGATTTGATGGACTGAAGTATTTGTTACGCTGTTGTATGACTCTATGACTCTATGATGCTGATCTCTGTGATATTTCACCAGTCATTGCCTTCCACTCAGAAAATGACCCGTTCTTCCAACTTTTTACTTCCTGCCTGCCAGCAGTTTACCATCCATATCAGTACACTACCCCAGTCCTTTCTTCTTGATTTTTATTCTCTAATCGCTTATGTGGGACCTTATTGAAAGTCTTGTGAAAGTACAAGTAAACCATATTCATTGGCTTCCCCTCATTAACTGTACTACTTGCATGCCAGGAAAATTCAAGTAGATTTGTCTAGCATGATTTATTTTTCATAAATCCATGCTGACCCTATCTGATCCTGTTCCTGTCTTCCAAATGCTCTGTTATTAAATCTTTTGTAATGGACTTTAACATTTTTGTCTCTACTAATGTCAGGCTAACCAGTTTATAATTCCCTGCTTTCTCTCTATCTCTTTTTTTAAATAGTGGAGTTACATTAATTATCCTTCAATTCATAGGAACTGTTTCAAAGTATATTGAATTTTGAAAGATGACCACAAGTGTATCCATTGGGTCGCTTCCTTAATGACTCTGGGATGTAGATTATTAGATCCTGACCATTTGTTAGCCTTTAATATGTATTTAACTAGTCTGCCATTTATTTATTCCCAATTATTGCTTCCACTGTTTTTAATTATAAGGGACCTACATTTGCCTTCACTAACCTATTTTTATTTCACATGCCTATAGAAACTTTTACAACCAGTTTGTGTGCACTTGGCAAATTTACTCTCATACTCTATTTTTCTCCTCTTAACCAATCTTATTGTTCTTTGCTGAAGTCTAAACTGTACCCAGTCCTCAAATTGGCTGCCTTTTTGGGCAATTTGTATGCACCTTCCTTGGATCTAATGCTATTCTTAATTTACTTTGATAGTCACGTTTGAGCCTCCTTTTCCATTTAATTTTTGTACAAAACTTGAATGGAAAAATTGTTACGATTTCTCCATGCTCTATTTAAATGTTTACCATCGTCTATCCACCATCTTCCCTGTTAGCAACATTCTCCAATTTATCAGAGCTAGCTCATGCCTCATACTATCATAAATTCTTTTAGTGAGATTCATGATCTTAGTTTTCAAATCAATGAGGTCACTCTTCATCTTAGGGAAGAATTTTACCATATTATGGTCACTCCACCCCAAAGCACAGAGTCTCTGCATTAAATGTGGAGGAGGAGGTCTTCAGATGTGACAAAATTTCTGGCCCCTGCCAGAAATGCCACCAAATCAAGCACTAATCAGGCACTTAAATGCTGTCCAGTAGGTTTCTTTCCTTATCAGGTCCCTTGTTACTGATGTCACACCCCTCCCAAGTTGCTGACTAATCAGAATTGTAGCCATTACACTAAGGGAAATGCCAATAGAGGCCTAGGCTGCTCAATCGCAAAGACCAGAGAGAAAGGTGCATTTTTTGAAGGATCAAAGATTGGTGATCATGGGATAATAATGGGATTGGAATGGTTGGTAGGAAGGCAGGCGGTTGATTTTCAGTGGCCAATCCATGCACCTCAACCTTGCCTCCAATTCCCCGAGCCCATCAGGTAGACCGCACTGGTCTTTTTGTCAGGAAAGTAGCCACTTATCTTGGTAGCCAGATTGCAGATAATTGGTTGATGGGAAGCGGTTAAGAGGCCATTAATTTGGTGGTGGATCAGGAAGCTCATCTCTGAGAACTTCATTGTTCAAGTGGCGAGATGGGGGTGTATTTCTTTGTGGTGCCAGCCTGCACTGTTACTTGCCATTCCTGCTACCTGCCCCACCACCTCTAAGGATGGAAAAATTTTGCCTCATATCTTATCACAGTGTGAAATAGTACTCAAGGAGAAAAGAGAAGGGGCTCTCTGTCAAATACCTGGCATCATGCATTTAGCGAGTAATTGCCAAGATGATAATGGCACCCATCTGTTGGGCCTCTGCCTTTCACTTCGTTGTCTGCAGTATTCTCCTGCCTGAGAGAATGAACAACCATATGGTTCCCTCCCTTCCATTGCCTGTGTTATTTAAAAGAATCATCAACTGTAGGAACAAAAGAAACTCACGGTTGGTAATTTGCTTCCCAGACACCAGGGTTTGTGATGTCTCTGATTGTGTTTTCAGAATCCTTGTGGGGAGGGAGAGCAGCCCCAAGTCATGGTCCACATAGACACCAATGACACAAGAAGGAAGAGAGATGGGGATTTTAGGCAGAAATTCAGGGAGCTAGGGTGGAAGCTTAGAACTAGGACAAACAGAGTTGTTACCTCTGATTTGTTGCCAGTGCCACATGAGAGCAAAGTGAGGAATAGGGAGAGAGAGGAGTTGAACACATGACTACTGGGATGGTGCAGGAGGGAGGGTTTTGGATTCCTGGATAATTAGGACTCTTTCTGGGGTAGGTGGGACCTATACAAACAGGATGCACTTCACTTGAACCAGAGAGGTACCAATATCCTGGGGAGCAAATTTGCTAATGCTCTTCGGGTTGGTTTAAACTAATTCAGCAGGGGGATAGGAACCTAAATTGTAGTTCGAGTACAGAGGAGATTGAGAGTAGGGAGGTCCAAAATAAGGTTTCAGTGTTGCAAGAGGGCACCGGCAAGCAAGAAGTTGGTTTGAAGTGTGTCTATTGCAATGCCGGGAGCATCCGAAATAAGGTGGGTGAATTTGCAGCATTGGTTGATACCTGTGGCCATTTCAGAGACATGGGTAAAGCAGGGACAGAAATGGTTTTTGCAGGTTCCAGGATTTAGATGTTTCAGTAAGAACAAGAAAATGGTAAAAGAAGTGGGGGTGTGGCTTTGTTAGTCAAAGACAGTATTACAGCTGCAGAAAAGATGTTTGAGGTCTCATCAATTGAGTTAGCATGGGCTGAGATTAGAAGCAGGAAAGGAGAGGTCTCTGTTGTGAGTTTTCTATAGGCCTCTGAATAGTTGCAGAGATTTAGAGGAAAGGTTGGCAAAGATAATACTTGATAGGAGCGAAAGTGACAGGGTAGTTGTTATGGGGGACATCAACTTCCCAAATGTTGACTGGGAATACTATAGTTCAAATACTTTAGATGGGTCAGTTTTTGTCCATTGTGTGCAGGAGGGTTTCTGACACAGTATGTAGACAGGCCAACAGGGGGTGAGGCCACATTAGATTTGGTGCTGGGTAATGAACCCGGCCAGTTGTTAGATTAGGAGGTGGGGAGCACTTTGGTGATAGTGACCGCAATTCAGTTATGTTTACTTCAGCAATAGAAAAGGATAGATATACACCAGAGGGCAAGAGCTATAGCTGGGGAAAGGCAATTACAATATGATTAGACAAGATTTAGGATGTATAGGATGGGGAAGGAAACTGCAGGGGATGGGCACAATAGAAATGTGGAGTTTATTCAAGGAACAGCTACTGTGTGTCCTTGATAAGTATGTACCTGTTAGACAGAGAGAAAGTTATCAAGTACAGGAGCCGTGGTTTACTAAGGAAGTTGAATTTCTTGTCAAGAGGAAGAAGGCTTATGTTAGGATGAGATGTGAAGGCTCAGTTAGGGTGATTGAGAGTTACAAGATAGCCAGGAAAGGCCTAAAGAGAGCTCAGATAAGTGAGGAGAGGACATAAGAAGTTGTTGACAGATAGGATCAGGGAAAACCCTAAAACATTCTCTAGGTATATAAGGGACAAAAGAATGATGAGATTAAGATTAGGGCCAATCAAGGATGGTAGTGGGAAGTTGTGCGTGGAGTCAGAGGAGATAGGGGAAGTGCTAGATGAATATTTTTCATCAGTATTCACACTGCAAAAAGAAAATGTTGTTGAGGAGAACACTGAGAAACAGGCTACTAAACTAGATGGGATTGAGGTTCACAAGGAGGAGGTGTTAGAAATTCTGGAAAGTGTGAAAATAGATAAATTCCCTGAGCCGAATGGGATTTATCTTAGAATTCTTTGGAAAGCCAGGGAGGAGATTGCTGAGACTTTGGCTTTGATCTTTATGCAGTCATTGTATATAGGAATTGTACTAGAAGACTGGAAGATAGTGGGCGGCACGGTGGGCGGCACGGTGGCACAGTGGTTAGCACTGCTGCCTCACAGCGCCAGAGACCCGGGTTCAATTCCCGCCTCAGGCGACTCTCTGTGTGGAGTTTGCACGTTCTCCCCGTGTCTGCGTGGGTTTCCTCCGGGTGCTCCGGTTTCCTCCCATTGTCACAAAGATGTGCAGGTTAGGTGAATTGGCCATGCTAAATTGTCCGTAGTGTTCGGTTAGGGGTAAATGTATGGGTATGGGTGAGTTGCGCTTTGGCGGGTCGGTGTGGACTTGTTGGGCCGAAGGGCCTGTTTCCATACTGTAATGTAATCTAATCTAATCGATAGCAAATGTTGTTCCCTTGTTTAAGATGGGGAGTAGAGACAACCGAATAATTATAGACCAGTGAATCTTACTTCTGTTGTGGGTAAAGTGTTGGGAAACGCTATGAGATAGGATTTATAATCATCTCAATAGGAATAAGTTGATTCAGGATAGTTAACACAATTTTGTGAAGGGTAGGTCATGCCTCACAAACCTTCTGAGCTCTTCGAGAAGGTGACCAAACAGATGGATGAGGGTAAAGCCATTCATATGGTGTATATGGATTTCAGTAAGGCATTTGATAAGGTTCCCCGTAGTAGGCTACTGCACAAAATATGGAGGCATGGGATTGAGGGCGATGTAATGGTTTGGATCAGAAATTGGCTAGCTGGAAAAAGTCAGAGTTTGGTGGTTAATGGGGAATGTTCATCCTGGAGTTCAGTTACTAGTGGTGTACTGCAAGGATCTGTTTTGGGTCCATTGCTGTTTATAATTTTTATAAATGACCTGGATGAGAGCGTAGAAGGATGGGTTAGTAAATTTGCAGAGAAAACTAAGGCCGGTCGAGTTGTGGATAGTGATGAAGGATGTTGCAGGTTCCAGTGGGACATAGATAAGCTGCAGAGCTGGGCTGAGAGGTGGCAAATGGAGTTTAATGCAGAAAAGTGTGAGGTGATTCATTTTGGAAGGACCAACAGGAATAAAGAGTACTGGGCTAATGGTAAGATTCTTGGTAGTGCAGATGAGCAGAGAGACCTCGGTGTCCATGTACATAGATCCCTGAAAGTTGCCACCCAGGTTAATTGAGCTGTTAAGAAAGCATACGGATGTTAGCTTTTATTAGTAGAGGGATTGAGTTTCAGAACCACAAGGTCATGTTGCAGCTGTACAAAACTTTGGTGCGACCGCACTTGGAGTATTGCACACAGTTTTAGTCACTGCATTCTTGGAAGGGTGTAGAAGTTTTGGAAAGTGTTCAGAGGAGATTTATTAGGATGTTGCCTGGTATGGAGGGAAAGTCTTATGAGGAAAATTTGAAGGACTTGAAGCTGTTTTCATTAGAGAGAAGAAGGTTGAGAGGTGACTTAATTAGGGTTAGAGAGGGTGGACAGAGAGAACCTTTTTCCTCAGATGGTGGTGACTAGAACAAGGGGGCATAGCTTCAAATTGAGAGTTGGTAGATATAGGATGGATGTCAGAAGTAATTTCTTTACTCAGAGAGTAGGAGGAACGTGGAACAAACTACCTGCAACAATTGTAGACTCACCAACCTTACTGGTATTTAAATGGTCATTGGATAGGCATATGGATGAGAATGGAATAGTATGGGTTAGATGGGCTTCAGATTGGTTTCACAGGGTGACCAAAGGACCTGTCCTGTACTGTAATGTTCTATGTTCTATATTCTATAATTTCAGGTTAGTAGGTGACTGGTTTTGACCAACTTGTTCCAATTGTGGAAGTATTTGGGCATTTCTATAGGTGATTAAAATTGGTCGAATCCTCTGCAAGATATGCTGAAGGACTTTGTCCTGAATTTAAGAATTCTGCACAATCCACTTGCTGTAAAATATGAGTGCTATAGTTCACATGCTTCCTTGGATGAGTGATACAGAGATGATAGTGAGCAGGTGATAACGAAAGAGGAAGGAAGAGAAGCACACTTAGCAGGTGGCCTTATCCATCTGAGGTGTTCAGAGAGGAATTCTTGATCTGAATCTGTGAGCAACAGGATGTCAGACATTTTCATCTCAGTTGCTTACCATTTCCACACTAAAAAAAGGGAAAAGATGTGATCTGATTTCTGGATATGTGCCAGTTTGCTGCTGGACCTCCTCTATGTTTCTATGGCATTGATTATAGACTTCTTGGCAAGGCTGCCAATGCACCAAGTAATTAATTGAGTAAACTGATTATTCTTTATCTCTAGGATGCTCCATCTAGCCTTAACCAAGTTTTCAACAACAAACTCATGAACGACCTTAGCCTCAAGCAATGTGGCAGCTGCCGCTTTCCTACCAACAGACAATTTATGCCCAGCGTTTTGTCACTTGCAGATACCAGCTTTCAACTTCTGAAGTAGCTGCAATATAAATATCTGAGCTGGTGAATAGGAGACTGAGGTAATTATATTTCTTCCTCATTAGAGTCATAGAGTCATAGAGATGTACAGCATGGAAACAGACCCTTCAGTCCAACCCGTCCATTCCGACCAAGTACCCCAACCCAATCTAGTCCCACCTGCCAGCACCCGGCCCATATCCCTCCAAACCCTTCCTACTCATATACCCATCCAAATACCCTTTAAATGTTGCAATTGTACCAACCTCCACCACATCCTCTGGCAGCTCATTCAATACACGTACCACCCTCTGTGTGAAAAAGTTGCCCCGTAGGTCTCTTTTATATCTTTCCCCTCTCACCCTAAACCTATGCCTTCTAGTTCTGGACTCCCCGACCTCAGGGAAAAGACTTTGCCTATTTATCCTATCCATGCCCCTCATAATTTTGTAAACCTCTATAAGGTCATCCCTCAGCCTCCAACGCTCCAGGGAAAACAGGCCCAGCCTGTTCAGCCTCTCCCGATAGCTCAAATCCTCCAACCCTGGCAACATCCTTGTAAATCTTTTCTGAACCCTTTCAAGTTTCACAACATCTTTCCAATAGAAAGGAGACCAGACCTGCACACAATATTCCAACAGTGGCCTAACCAATG
>NC_057713.1:74063079-74104504 GCF_004010195.1 Chiloscyllium plagiosum
GTGAACCTTGTTGAATGCCTTACTGAAGTCCATATAGATCACATCTATTGCTCTGCCCTCATCAATCTTCTTTGTTACTTCTTCAAAAAACTCAATCAAGTTTGTGAGACATGATTTCCCATGCACAAAGCCATGTTGACTATCCCTAATCAGTCCTTGCCTTTCCAAATACATGTACATCCTGTCCCTCAGGATTCCCTCCAACAACTTGCCCACCACTGATGTCAGGCTCACTGGTCTATAGTTCCCTGGCTTGTCCTTCCCACCCTTCTTAAACAGTGGCACCATGTTAGCCAACCTGCAGTCTTATGGCACTTCATCTGTGACTATCGATGATACAAATATCTCAGCAAGAGGCCCAGCAATCACTTCTCTAGCTTCCCACAGAGTTCTAGGGTAAACCTGGTCAGGTCTTGGGGATCTATTCACCTTTACCCATTTCAAGACATTCAGAACTTCCTCCTCTGTAGTATGGACATTTTGCAAGATATCACCATCTATTTCCCTATAGTCTCTATCTTCCATATCCCTTTCAACAGTAAATACTGATGTAAAATACTCATTTGGTATCTTTCCCATTTTCTGCGGCTCCATACAAAGGCTGCTTTGCTGATCTTTTAGGGGCCCTATTCTCTCCCTCGTTACCCTTTTGTCCTTAATGTATTTGTAAAACCTCATTGGATTTTCCTTAACTCTATTTGCCAAAGCTATCTCATGTTCCCTTTTTGCCCTCCTGATTTCCCTCTTAACCGTACTCCTACTTCCTTTATACTCTTCTAAGGATTCACTCGATCTATCCTGTCTATACCTTACATATGCTTCCTTCTTTTTCTTAACCAAACCCTCGATCTCTTTCGTCATCCAACATTCCTTATACCTACCAGCCTTTCCTTTCACCCTGACAGAAATATACTTTCTCTGGATTCTCGTTATTTCATTTTGAAGGCTTTCCATTTTCCAGCTGTCCCTTTACCTGCGAGCATCTGCCCCCAAACAGCTTTCAAAAGTTCTTGCCTAATACTGTCAAACTTGTCCTTTCTCCAATTTAGAACTTCAACTTTTAGATCTGGTCTATCTTTTTCCATCATTATTTTAAATCTAATAGAATTATGGTCACTGGCCCCAAAGTGCTCCCCCACTGACACCCCAGTCACCTGCTGTGCCTTATTTCCCAAGAGTAGGTCAAGATTTGCACCTTATTAGTGTCTTCTTCACTTCCAGTTCTTCTTCCTCCACTAGTGTCTGAACAGTTTTCTGTTCCTAAGCAGCTGAAGGGAGAAAGGCACAATGGTAGGATTGTAGTCAGGTAGGGAGGTGAAAGGAAAAGGTTCACATGAAGATCATCTGAAGCATGGAAATCAGACAGGATTACTGGATGAGAAGGAAATGGAATACGTGGGGTAGGATTAGGTATGAACATACTGTCACCTTCAATGTTTTAGCATCCCTGTTGATCACACACTTAGTCATGACTGCTCAATAACAAGCACTGTATCTTCCATAAGGGTCAGAGCATGCATTCCATCCATGCATGCCCCCTACTGGTTTATTCTACTGCCTCAAGTCCTGTTTCACCTTTTCCTCAAATAAAGGTAATTGTGCCAGTGAGTGTGGTGCAATGAGTTTGAATGATGGTTAAATAACTGCAATGTGTTTGCCATCTGTGAGATATCGGCACAAGGCTTACAGGGTGTGCAAATAAGGTGAAGCGGTGAATATTTGGTGCAATTTGTAGAGGCTGTCAATTGTTGGTGATGCAAGTTTAGTACATTGAGCAGAGTGTGCAAGTCTCCTGATGTGATTATGGATTATGGCATTTGAAGATGCCTTGATGATAAGCCTTAATTATTAATTGAATTTCTTGAGAACCACCCTCAAGGCCAAATTCCTGCATGGCCTTTTGTTCCCCTCTCTTCACAGTTTGCCTTGATGCTTTCCTGGCTCCTGCGGATTAAAGATCTCTCTTCCTGACTATACCTTCCACTAAGGTGTCCACAGCAACATGTGAAAAGCTTGTTCCTCACTCCTTGCCCTGTCACCTTTCTTCATGCTCATACCCTTTTCCTCAAACTGTTCCAGCTCTTACCTTTCAAATTACCTTAATGATACAGGCTGACATTTTGTAGAAACTTGCAAAAACCCAGGCTCCCTGCATGTGGCTGTGGTTCAAACAAACAGGCAGCTGGAAATTTGTGTATGTTTACATCTGAAGCAACCTTGGTTGGGCTGGAATTAAATTACACTTTGCAATATCTGCATTCATTGACCCTGCCCTGTAAGTTTTCAGTTGAACTTTCTTTCTGTAAACCAAAACACGCTCATGAGCAGAATATAGAGGGGAGTAGCCTTTGGATATTCAATAAATCCTTACATTGTTTGAAATGCACTGCAATTAATACAGAACAAGACTTCACACTTTCGCATAGACGTCTCTAATCATAATCGTTTCTCTGATTTAACAAAGGCACTGTATGGTCAGACCTTCAGGTGAGGTTAAAAAGATTAAGTTGAAGTAAGAAGGTGAAAAATTAAATAGAAACACAAGCTATTGAACTTTCCTTATATACTCCTATAATACAAACATCACAATCAATTCCAAAATTTTTTGCCCATCCCTACTTTCCCATTTCAGAGGGCAGTTAAAAGTAAACCACGTTACTGTAGATCTGGAGTCAAATGTAGGCCACACTGGGTAAGGCCAACAGATTTCCTTCTCTAAAATGAAAGCAATTAGATATTGATAACAACTGATAATACAGGTATGTATCACTTTATCCTAAATGCTCGGGACTAGCTGCTTTGCGGAAATTGGAATTTTGCAGTTTTTGGAACTAATGTAGTGTCCCCTGTAGGGTGTAGGGCAGCAACTCACAATCAAACATAAATAATGTACTGCAGCAAAAACATATGAATACTGACACTAAGCGGGATAAATGAAGACTAGAAGTACTACCACACTTTATTTATAGAGTAGTGTACTGATAAATGAAATATATCGACCTTATATTTTATTTTATTTCCATCAAAAACATTACAAGAAAAACATTCTGGAAAGCTTAAATGTACAAATGATTTGGAGATGCCAGTGTTGGACTGGGGTGTACAAAGTTAAAAATCACACAACACCAGGTTATAGTCTAACAGGTTTAACTGGAAGCACACTAGCTTTCGGAGCGACGCTCCTTCATCAGGTGATAGACAGGTGAAAGACAGGTGACTATCCCCTGATGAAGGAGCGTCGCTCCGAAAGCTAGGTTGGACTATAACCTGGTGTTGTGTGATTTTTAACTAAATGTACAAAGCTTATTTATAGAGTAATACATACAAATTCATGAAATACATTGACTATAAATATTCAACAACATTTTATTTCCATAAAGAAAATTACAATAAAAACATTCGGTAAAACTCAAACATACACAGCTTCAGCACTATGGCAGGTGGCAGTTTTAAAGACTTCTTCTAGTGTCATCTGTCTCATTGACATAGGTTTCTGTCTAAGCAATCTCTCTTTAGCTGAGTAAATTGCCATTATCTCTTGCTCACTGATAAATGAACTGTTATTCAAGGCCAGCAATTAACTGATCACACATTTTCACCATATCGTCAGTGGGGAATTTTTCAACTCATCATCACTAACTCATCATCATCATCATCATCATCATCATCATCATCATCATCATCATCATCATCATCACCACTACTATCCTCACACTTATCTGTACAGAAACCTTTATTTAAAACCATTTCAGCAATGTTCCCATCGCTTAAGGAATGCACGATAGGCATATCATTGTCAATGTTCAGTATTTCTTTGATGTCAGCTTCATGTAATTTATTTACGCTTGAGTCCAATAAATTTTGTGCGTAAGTAACAAGGCTTGCTATCATCTTTTGCTCTTCAGTGACATGAAAGCCTTCAAACTCTTCATCTGCAGATTCATTTACAAGAAACATTGTTGTAGGCCAGAATCTGTGCCAAGCATTTGTTAATGTTGCTTTATCGACAGCATTCCAAGCATTAGAAACTGTGTAAATGGCATCTTTAAGACTAAACTCTTTCAGGAAGTCTTGAATTCCTACCTCTCTGTTGACTGCTGCAAACATACTGTTTAAAAAATAGTCTTTATACTTGCTGTAATACTGATGTCACATTCGGGGGCAAGTAAATACCAAAAATATTACCTTTCACAAGCTGTTCGGCAGGGTAATTTGCGGAGCAGTTGTCCAGGAACAATAAAATTTTACACTTTTCTTCCAGTCCAGCTTGTCTGCAATGAGCTCATGCTGCTGGTATGAAGTGTTTACTGAACCAGTTGGAAAAAAATTCTCTGGTTACCCATGTTTTCGTGTTTACATAATAATGCACAGGCAAATTGCGTACACCTTTAAGACATCTCGGATGTTTGCTTTTCCCAATCACTGCCCATTTCACCTTGCAACACTGACACACCCAAGACTAGTTAATCTGTCCTTAGTTTCCTTAAAACCTGTTGGTGCTCTCTCATTAGCCGTTGCTAATGTTTTTCTCGGGACATAGCGCCAATAGAGAGCTGTTTTCATCAGCATTGTAAATTTGTTCAGGACTAAGGCTTTCGTCAGATATCAGCTTGGCAAATTCACCAACATAATTTTCAGCTGCTTCATGGTCAGCAGAAGCTTTTTCGCCACAAATTTTCAGGTACTTCACACCATTACACTTCTTGACTTTCTGCAGCCAACCTTCTGAATATTGACATTCGCCTTTAATGTTCAGTTGTTTGTGATATTTTCTAGCTTGTTTCATGACCATCAAACCAGTCAGTGGCATCCGTTCATTTCTTTGTTGTCTAATCCACTCCATCAACACACAGTTAAGATCTTCATTTTTTGCCCTATGCAGTATTTTCCTATTTTTCATTAGTTGATGGTCATCACTGTCACCATAAAACTTCAATAACTTGTCTTTCTGTTTCTTCAAATCATAGACAGTGGTAGTTCCAATGCTGCACAGCGACACCACGATTAAGCTTCTGAATAACTCTACTTTCTGCATTATTGATAATGACAGATGCTTCCTTTTCTTTATATTATTGTTAGCCATAGATATACCTGCACCTCGTTTTGACATTTTCACTCTAAAATTAAACAATTTAGCACAGTAAATACAATACACAACTGACGCCTCCAAGTGCTGGGCCATGCCACCATGTGGGTCGAGTGGGGGTGGCCCTCGCCCGTCAAGAAAACCTCGTGATGTTACGCAGACATGACTGACTTTGCATGCTCCATGAAAACCTTCCGATTTTGGAGCTTTTCGGTTTTTGGATGCTCAGATAAAGAGATACGTACCTGTAGTGTGTGCCATATTCCAGATTTATCAATTGAACTTCCATTTGGCTAGCTGTAATCAGGGTAGTATAAACTTCTTTACCATCTTCCGCTTCCAAAGCAGATTTTAAACCAGCATGAGAATATAGTAATTTAAAACTGTAAGGTTACTTGGAGAGTGAGAGGGAAACATGCATTTCATTGAATTGCACTTGTTTCAACAATTATAAACCATGCCTCACAGTAAACCATATCTCATTATTATCATAAAATGAGTCAGGAAGTAAGCAAGTAAATCAGACACACATAAAAATGATGCTGACACATTGAAGGAATGGTGATAAATTTTCAATCTAGATGATGAGTGGCTTGGATTAGATCCTCTTGTTGTATACGGGTACTCCCTGGCACTTGTGTGGCTTTAATGTTACTGTTATGGCATTGATAATTGTGGGTGCATGTGGTTAATAGTTTAGCATTTCCTGAATCTCCATGAGCTTTCCACTGTTGTGTACCTGTATTATTATGAGGAGTGTCAGAGAAACCTTTTGTTGAGTAGTCACAGTTACAGCTGAACATCCGGAATCTACGGAAGAAGATTCGTGACTTAATTAAAGATCTGAAATTTAACTTTGGCAAACGCTGGGGATCATACAACTGCAAATCTTGCTCTCTTTTTCCCCAGTATGTCATGGGATGTCCTCAAACCGCAGGACAGCCAATGACAATAATATGAACAGATAAAGACTGAGTAACTAGCTGTTTGCATATGACTGGCTTTCCTTTCTATTGAAGATAATGGGGGGGTGGGGGGCACTTTAATATTGCTTATTTTACATCACCTCCCAAAATTAAATTTTCCATTCAAGGTGTTAAACTGAATAATTTGGCTGAGAATACATTGGAGTGATGCACTTATCAGAAATGGCCTGCTATTGAGGAATGACACTCTACAGTTCACATGGTCCCTTTCTGGGTTGGAGACCTAGATGGTGGAATTGAAGTTGGCCTTTATGTTTGACTGCTTTTCATCAGCCTTTTGCCTTCTGTGGGCATAAATACTCCTATTTCCTCGCTCTTAGTTGATAAATTGGTATTTCTCTCCCTCTGGACTCCAGCTCCACCTATCGCTTACTCCTCTCCCATCTGATATTCAGCTTATATACTGATCCGCTTCCTAGCTAACATCAGTTCTAGAGAAAGGTGACTGGAATCAAAACATTAATTCTGCTTTCTCACCATAGATGTTACCAGACCTACTGAAGTTTTTCAGCAATTTCTGTTTACTGCTTCCGATTTCCAGCATCCGCAGTTCTTTCGGATTTTTTGGATAAAGTAGGAACTTTTCTGGATCACACACAGCAGCTGTTATACATTTCCCAAATGTTTTTGAGAAATTTGTGTTAATTCAGCATGCTACATAACAAAAGGAAAATGTGAAAAGACCGTTGTGACCAGTGTCACAGGACAGCTCATTCTCTGTTTCAAGAACCGATTGTTCAGGAGACTATTGACAGCAAGATTACACAGACATTCATTCCAATGAATAAGATTAGATCCCCTACAGTGTGGAAACAGGCCCTTCAGCCCAACAAGTCCACACCAACTCTCCGAAGAGTAACCCATCCAGAACCATTTCCCTCCAACTAATGCACCTAACACTAGAGGCAATTCAGCATGACCAATCCACCTGACCTGCACATCTTTGGACTGTGGGAGGAAACCGGAGCACCCAGAGCAAACTCTACACAGACAGTCACCCAAGGCTGGGATCGAACCCAGGTCCCTAGGGCTGTGAGGTTGCAGTGCTAATCACTGAACCACCATGCCGCCCCTGGGGAACATTTGTATTTTTTTCCAAAATGAGGAAAATCTCATGTTAATCATCCCAGGCAGTAATGGTCGAGAATGTGATGTGAGAAAAGCACACCAGGTCAGGCAGCATCCGAGGAGTAGGAGAATCGACATTTCGGGCAAAAGCCCTTCATCAGCACCACTTTCTCAGCACCACTCTCTTGACTCTGATCTCCAGCATCTGCAGTCCTCACTTTCTCCAGGCAGTAATGTGTCAACTCTCAACATTACAATTAAAATAGCACAATGCAGCAAGATTCAACTTTGCAAAAAAAGGAATTAATTTTCAGTGGTTTTGTCTCTTGGTGTTAACACAATGGTAACAGCCCCACATGAGTTTAAATTTTTTGTGGCTTTACTGATGAGCTTTGGTTGAAGGCAACTGCCTTTTTCAGGCAGTAGGCTCTTTCCAAATATGGAAACAAGATTTCTGATGTAAATGGAGCCTGATAGTCAGGAGTAGTCAGAGTCTGTGTAGGACCAAATCTACAGTTGATGGCAATGAATGAAGACAAGGTAAGTGTGGGAATTTCTTTTGTAGATTCACAAAAGTAATTTAGATTGTTATTGCCCTGTATGCTTCTACCCTTCACAATTGTAACAATTTCCCCTCCCATCAATCTTTCTCCCACCTTTAATAAAAGCAAAATGCAATGGATTCTAGAAATCTGAAACAAACACAGAGAATGTTGGAGATACACAGAATGGTCTGGTAGCATCTGTGGAGAGAGAAAGAGTTAACATTTCAAGACTTCTTCAGAACAAAACTCTACTTGAAATGCTAACCCCTTCTCTCTCACATACTCCCAGATACTGCTGAGTTTACTGACAGCATGTTCTGTGTTTGCTCCTCCATCCTTTTTGCCAAAGTTGACCTTGGTTTATCACTGGCCTGATACTATCTTGAGGCCTCAATTCCTTCTTCCAGTTCACTGGCACATGTACTGCTTGAATGGGCAGATGACCCATTAGTCACTCAGAAATAGAATTTACCTTGGTATTTTCAATGAACTTCCAGAGGATGGAAGAAATATCTTTATCATCCATCACTAGTATTGATTCTTGGAACTATTAGGAATAGATATGCAATACTGTGCCAATGTACTTCCTGACTTGTTGCAGTCAACTGACCTCAACTGTGAGGCACTGACTGGGGACATCCATCTTACAACCAATTTCCATGGAGACATTGTGCAGGCTATGTTGTATTGGATTGAACACTGAACAGAAACTGGAGTCTCTTTCTAAGACTGGCATATTTTCATTATAGTTTGTATAAATTGCATTGAGGCAAACACTGTTCTGGGAAGAACTCAGGCTATATTCATTATTGAGTTGGCAGACTCAGTACACTTCAAAATATAAATGCTTTTTTTCTGGAAAAGGCTTACTTTTCAGAAACAACACTGTCATCTGTTTGAACACGCTAACATGCTGAAGGAATGTGACTCATAATAATCTTACAGTTAATGAATCAGCTAACACATCCTACACTCTGTTGCAGAAATAAACTGATTTTTTCTCTCCTCTCTTTGCTGTGAGAACTTGACGTTTCTGAGAGTAACATCAGAGATTAACATTCTTTTTCCATTCATAGTAATGCGCTAAAAAGGACAAAATTACATTTTAGTCACCTGGATTGTTCATTTTCCATAATACATTGACAGAATGGAAGTCCCTGTCCTATATGATCCACTTCTTATGATCACAAAAGAAAGGACAATTGTTTTGAAAGGAATAAGCAATATTTTGCAAAAAGGCGATGTGCGGGTGCTTAACCATTTGGTTATCCAGTTTCTCATTTCAGTGTTTGTAACACATCCAAGCTGCAAAAGATAATGAATCAGTTTTTGTTTTGGGAAAATGAATTTGTATACTATTGTCATGAACGTTCATATCGTATGTTATTCTTGCTTGAGAATTTAGGTTCTCAATAGGAGGAAAATGGATGTTTAATTTTTCATTTCTGTGAAAATATGACCTTTCTCTTGAAGACCCCTTGAACCATGAACATGAAATTTCAATTAACTGGCCAGTAAGCCACTGGAGGAGAAATTACTAAGGTGTTTGCTGACTTCTTGATTTATGACCTCTAGAGAGTGTAGGTGGGGGACAGAAGCTGAGTAATTCAGAGGAAAAAGGACAATAACAGCAAAGGTGCTGTTTTTAATAGGAGTAATCAGGGCTTGGGAGAAACCCTGAGGTTTAGAAGCCCGTAGAAGTAAACTCCAGAAACAGAAGGCTGTGGAGGCATCAGAGAGGAAGACATCCTACAAGGATGCTTCAGACATCCTACAAGGATGCTTCAGACATCCTACAAGGATGCTTCAGACATCCATGTAGGCAATCACGTTAGATTAAAAAGTGAGCTGAGTTAGTATTTTTATGAGCCTTTGGGAGAGACATTAAGTGAACGAAATAGAATTGTCAATGCAGAAACACTCTCTGAAAGGAAACTGGGTGCATTCATTTCAACTGAACAAGAAGTTTTAGCTGGAGATACAGATGCTTCTTCTTGAGATTTGAATGTCTGTAAGTTTATTGTTGACATAAAAGGGATAAATCTTTCCTTCTAATATTTGCAGTAAGACTATTCCAATAGATCTTATATAGTTTACCATAGTTACTTGTTGATTTTATGCAGTAAACTTTGATGTTCTCTTGTTAAAAGTACATTGGCAGCCTCTTGTTGATTGCATGGTAACTGCAAAGAAAAAGTAAAAATTATGGTCCAGCAAGCCAAGTATCATTCTGTGATTTGATTTGTCCTGTAGGATTATGATACAATGCATTGATATGAAAGTTGATCATTCATACTCTATTTTAACAGATTGTCCTGCCATTTTTCTGTTTTAACCTGCAAGTTGAACATTGGCTTCCCTGGAAGCTAGTTGTCCTGTATTTCTTCAGCCAGTGATTGGCAGAATGCTGGAGTCTCCTCTTGTTGCTGCCTGACTGTTTTTTGTGCCTGTGCTGCCCAGTCAGCCATGAAGAGCTTGGCAGAGCACAACTGACCAGCTGTTTCTGCAACAATAAATAAAAGTTAATTCTTTTGTTTATTGCCTATGCCAATCGATCTTGTATAGTTTACCATAATTACTTTTTGATATTGTGCAGTAAACATTGATGTTCTATTTGGTTTGGTAGCTTTTCTTTTCTTTATTCTTTCATGGGATTTGAGAATCACTAGAATGGCTGGGATTTGTTGTCCCTCACTAATTGTCCTTGAACTGAGAGTCTTGCTAGTCTATTTCAGAGTTAAAAGTTAAAGAATATGTGTTTAAGAGTTAAGAAGTTAGAGGCCAGAGGTACGTACAGCAGATTGCCCTTCCTAAAAGACAGTAATAAGCCAAATTAATTTTTATAATTGATTATTGGTCACCATCAATAAGAGCAGCTTTATGTTCCAAAGTTACTAACTGAAGTTAAATTCCACTATCTGCCATGTGGGTGAACCCCTGTGCCCAGAATCTGGGGATCTGAATTACTAGTCTAACTACTCGTCATTACCGCAATGTCTTCTCTGCCTGCTGGATGGTTGTAAATAAGGGAAAGCAGTGTTGTGGTGATGGTGGTAGAAGCAGAGTCCCTGGTAGGGTCTAGCTGGATCCAGTTGGGCTGAAAGAGGTTGGAGCGATGGCAGGGATGGCAGGCCAATGCCTTCAGCACGTTTTTGGCCTACAGGAGTATCAGTCATGAATCTGGCAAACCTGGGGTCCAGCAGCAATGCTGTGGAGCAGTGTGGGTTGGGAAGAGGGGTTACTGGAAGGGGATTGGCTTCTGAGTAACTGGAGGAAGGGATTGAGGAATATTTCCACCAATTATCCGCTGGTTTTTGAAGGAGCCATATGTTGAACTATACTCACTGAAGCTTGAAGAAAGCAACTTATGGTATTAGCTGTGTGTCTGGTAGATACAGTGGGGTTTGCAACAACATCTGTTTTCTGTCTTTGGCCAAGAAAATTGTTCCTTTAAGAGTAATTCCAGCACATTGAGGGTCTTTGTGAGTATTCATGACATGCTAATGAATCCAAAAGAGGTAAACGAAGCCACCCGAGAACTCAGTATCAAAACTTGCACTTGTCGTTGAAAAACTGTAATTTTTCAACCCACTCAGTTAAGGTCCTTTGCCTGCCTTGGAAACAGTTCTGGATGGACATAGAAAATTCTGCCAGTTGAACATTCACCAGCACATGGTGAATTGCCTCAACGTTTGATAAACTAGTTTGAGGTTGTGCTTGGGATGTTGAAGTTGAACTTGTGATTGTCTGAGTGTGGTAATTGTGAGAGAAGTGTGGTACGAGGGAGAGAGTTTTGAATGAAAGATGGCTGAATGTGGTGAATGAAAGATGGCTGAATGTTGTGAATGAGCTGGAGGTGATCGAGGAGCATAAAATGTTATATTATGTATGTATCTGATGTTAGTGTGATTTACTCCTTCCAAAGTCAATTTTTCTGATGGCATCCTTAATTCATGCAAACGTGAGTGAGAAGCTATGAAATGTATAGGCTGTTTGTGTTGTGATGAAATATGAGTGAGCTGGTGGTGCATGAGCTGCTGACTGTTGTAACTCCTTTTCTGTTTTAAGTGTGACCCCTGACAGATGAGAGAGAGGTAGAACCACTCTGGGGTAAAACAGTGGGTGCAATGAAGTGCCAGGCATTGATTATGCATAAGGTATCTGCCTGACAGCCAATTTTGCATGTGTAGCAGCAAGCTTACAATATCAACTCATAGTCATACATGAGGCATTGAATAGAAAGCAGCACTTACCCTGACAGACTGCAAGAGATCATTTCAGCTTCTTCCAACATTGACTCATTCACACATCTGAGTTCCAGGCACAGACTGAGCAGAGGTTAAAGCCCCTGTTATGTTTCCTGTTATGAGAAAATCCAGAATGAGTGGTCGCTGTTTAAAAATGAGACGTCACCTATTTAAAACAGAGATTAGACAAGTCATTTTTTTCCGTCAGAAGTTGAGATTTTGGTATTTGTTTCTTGAAAACGTGGTGGAAACAGAGTTCTTGAATATTTTTAAGGCAGGTGGAGATAGATTTCTGATAAGCAAGGTGATGAAAGGTTATCAGTGGTAGGTGGGAATGTAGCTTTGATGTTACCAATTGATCAGCCATGGTCTTTTTGAATATCAGAACAGACTCAGGGGGCTTTATGGCTGACAAAGTTCCTGTTCGTACATTTGTGTTCGTATGGCACCAATAGTCAGGCCTGCAAATAATTGGCCATGAGGCCGATTATCTGGTGAGACACCATCTCACAAAAAGGACTGCTGCAATCTTGAAATGCTCCCAAAGTATCCAAATTGACCATTTTAACAAGTAGCTTGGTTTAATAATTTAATTCCGGCAGAGTAGGCTAGTGGATGAGTCACACAACCATGTTATGCAAGTGAGGTAAACACTGGAGATGTAGCCCATCTGAAGAAAATTAAATATGATTTTGGATCTGATTTGAATCAATTCTACATTGTCTTGTTTTTTCCAGGAGTATATCCTTCTACAACTAATTGTGTTCATTTTTTTTATGCACTACCCTGTGACATAGGTCTGAATGTTTAACCTCTCAATGCATTTTCAACTCAGTTGAGGCCAGTAGAGTCTTTCAAAGTCAGGGCCATCAAATGCATTTAAATTAATGATGTGTAGCATATTTGTCAGACTTGCTGAGTTCAAGATGAAAAGCTTCCACTTCAGGTCCCTTTGCTGCAATGCAGAATGTATGTTTAAATTAATCCACAACACAAAATGAACCAAAGTATTGCTGTTAGACCTCACCCCTCCCACAAATCCCTTTCAGCAACTTCCATCTTGCCCTCACTCATCTGTTCTCAGCACAGCAATTATCCCTCGTGTATGGCGCAGCACTGGCAGCCACCACCCATTCTGGTCATGCTGCAGGCCAGGGTTAGCTGCTCGCCAGGGTCCAAAATCCAAGAGAAGACCTTACACTGGCCCAATCATTACATTAAATTCTGTCTGTGTATTTGTATCACATACTTAATTCAGTAAAGGATGTCGGTATAAATAGTGCTTATCTGGAGAGAGTGGTGAGGGGGGTTGCTTGATGCTGATTAGATTAGATTAGATTACATTACAGTGTGGAAACAGGCCCTTCGGCCCAACAAGTCCACACCGACCCGCCAAAGCGCATCCCACCCATACCCCTACATTTACCCCTTACCTAACACTACGGGCAATTTAGCATGGCCAATTCACCTGACCTGCATATCTTTGGACTGTGGGAGGAAACCAGAGCACCCGGAGGAAACCCACGCAGACACGGGGAGAACGTGCAAACTCCACACAGTCAGTCGCCTGAGGCGGGAATTGAACCTGGTGCTGTGAGGCAGCAGTGCTAACCACAGTGCCACCGTGCCGCCCACTGTGCCGCCCACTGACTTCTATGGGATTTTGTCGGGACGGTGTTTAGTGATATTAAGTTTAAAAGAGATCATTGTTTTGTAAGCTGCATGCTTGCAGTGAAATTACTCTCAGGATTAGCACAAAATATTGCTTGTTTCTTAAATCACAGTGCAATATCAATCTTTGACATGCTGGTATGTTAAGCTTTGATAGAGAATGAGATCATTGTTAGATTTGAGACTTGAATGTATTTGACTGGCTGAAGGCATAGGCTGTTCCTTATACGTAGAGAACACAGAAAAAGATGTAGTTGTGTGAGTTTGTTATAACATAACAAGAAAATAAAGAACAGAAATTTATAAGCAAGCCATATTTCATCATATTTAAATGGTTTACAAAATTCAAAGACATCTATGACAGATCTGGCTGGCATTCCGACAGGTAAGAGAAAGCCATTACCAGATAATTAATAACTTTAAAACAAGCATTCAATGTAATTTACAATGGCAGTCTATGGAGTACATAATTACTCAAGAGGAAGGCAGCAGAGTTAAGTTCACAGAGGAAAAGGAATGTAGAAGTTAGGAGGTGGTTGATGCTTGGATAGAATGGCATGGCAAACTCACTTGTTCTTACTGCAAGGAAGTTGATCTGTACCCAAAACCACTTTTCAAACTTTGTGCCTCTGATAACTCATCTCTAGTTTCCTGGATTTTGGATCATTGGACTGAGCTGTGTGGGTGGGGTGCTACATTAGAAGTCAGGACAGGCATTCCTGGACCAAGAGTGGAAGCTACCAAATGGGCTGAGTTGAGGGTACATCAACACTGTGTTCAGGTTTCAAAGAAAACATAAACCAGTGCTCCAACACCTTACAATCCCTCACCCACCCTAACTATCTCATGTCCATCCATGTCTTCCATCCCAACCTAAATCCCTTTACACAATCCTTCATACTATCTTGCTCCTCCAATCTACTCTGACAATACAACGTTCTAAAATTTTTCCAATTTGTCTTGTGTTTGACTTGAAATGTTAACTGTTTTTTTCTCTCCATGGATGCTGAGTATTTTCAACACATTACTGACTTTATTTCAGGTTTCCAGCATCTGCAGTGTTTTTCTTTTATCTGCCACCATGTCTTCCTTCTTCCTCAATCACTCGACCGGACATCACATCAGCGATTCATCTCACACATGCAGTGCCTTTCCAATGGTTTCTACACCAAACTTTGTCCCCTGATGTAAACTGTTTCTCTTGCTTGTGTCTGGCATTAGTGTTTCTGATGCTGTTTCATCACTATCCCCAGCACCAGAAAAATAAGATCTAACCTTTGCAGAGTCTTCTCCCCATTAACAACTCTGTTCCTCTAGTTTCATAAGGGGTGGTCCTATCATTAAAGAGGAACTGGGAAAGTTTGGTATCCACAACTGCCCTCCATCTCCCACCATAGCTGATGGGGTCTTTGACTGCGTTCATTCCATTTTCAGTGATTGTGCTCAGACACTTCCTGAAATAACTCCGCAGAGACTGGTATCCCAATCACTAAGTCGACCTTTATTTACATGTGAAGAGACTCCTTGACTCTGATCCAGCTTCCTTAGAGCCAGATCATATGGTGAACAGATCATCTGACACTTCTGTTTACATCTGTCATCCTGGGATCCTTTATTGGACTAAATTAACAGCCTGAATCAGGGAACTCATATCCTATGAGATCCACCTGGCTGACCTAATTGCAATCACTACCTCCCCACCCCCCCCACTGAGTCCAATGACATAGGCTGGCTCTTTTTTTGTAGCTCCTCCTGGGCACTTTAGCACCACATCACGATCCTCCAACTCTGCCTCTGATATGGACGGTGTGTAACACATAGTAGCTTGCCTCTTGCAAGCAGTGCATTTCAGAATACTTTCATTTTCCTCTTCAGATGGCAAAGGTGTCAAAGCAGCAATTCTGCTATGTCCATCTCAGATTCCCAAGTATCTTCAATGCTTGATGGAGAGAAAGAACTCACAGATCACGGAATAGTCGTAAAGTCAGTCAAGGAGCCAGGTACACTTTGCCCCCACACTTTGCAAGTTTACAGTTTTTATATGGTCCATGAACTTGTTCAGGACCGTCTCACCTATCTGAACTTTATACATCACTGGACCTGACATCGCATCAGCGATTCATCTCACACATGCAGTGCCTTTCCAATGGTTTCTACATCAAACTTTGTCCCACGATGTAAACTGTTTCTCTTGCTAACGGAGTCTTGTGTCTGGCATTAGTGTTTCTGATGCTGTTTCATCACTATCCTCAGCTCCAGAAAAATAAGATTTAACCTTTGCAGATTCTCCTCCCCATTAACAACTCTGTTCCTGTAGTTTCATAGGTGGTCCTATCATTAAATAGGAACTGGGAGAGTTTGGTATCCAGTGAAGTTGTAGGCTGTTTCTTCAAGCCTGCCTTCAAAGTTTGAACTGCTCTTTCTGCCAGAAAATTAAATGATAGAATGTATGAAGCTGTCCTTATACGACAAATACCATTTGACTTCAGAAAATACTTAAATTCCCTGCTGGTATACAATGCCCAGTTATCTGTGACCAACACCTCTGAGAGTCTGTGTACTGCAAAAGATGCATACAGTTTTTCCATGCATTGTCCCTGTGTTTAACGAATAACCTCTATGCATGTCCAGTCACTTTGAGTGGGCATCTTCAATAACTAAGAAACTTGAGCTCATGAAAGGACTTGCATAGTCAATGTATAACCAAGTCCAGTGTTTACTCAGCCATTCCCACAAATATCGGGACAGTGCTGGATGTAATTTTGTCCATGTTGCACTCTGGGCACTGTCCCATCAATGCAGCAATATCTACCTTCAATCCTGACCACCACACATAATTTTTAACCATCAACTTCATTTCAGAAACCCCGAGATGATGCTGTGGAGTTCAGCCAGTATACGGTGGTGATCTTTACTCGGGACAATTACTCTTGCTCCCCATAATAATATGCCATTCTCTTCTGTGATCTGCACTCTCCAGATCCAAAAGGGTTCAATTATATTTGTGATGGCCTTTCAGTTACTCCCATCACCATCAGTTGTTTCAGTTTTGCTAGGACCGGATCTTTCCACAGTCGAATTGACCTGTAATGGGAAGTGTCCAGAAAATTTAAAATATTCCAGTAGCAGTATCACCAATGGGAGGTGGCTCAATGTATCTGTATTTGCTACTTGGGCTTCTGGATGGTGTTTCAACTTGTAATTACATGCACTTAGTATGAGAGCCCAAAACTGAATTCGGCCTGAAGCTATGCTCTATTCCTGATGAAGGGCTTTTGCCCGAAACGTCGATTTTCCTCCTCCTTGGATACTGTCTGAACTGCTGTGCTTTTCCAGCACCACTCTAATCCTATGGGTAGCATTCCCTTGTCCTGTTTATGGAGACTTAGCGAGGGTTTATGGCCTGTTATTATTATAAATTTTTGTCCATACAGTTATTGATGGAACTTCCTGACTCCAAATTTGACTGCCAAATCTTCCTTTTCTATTTTGGAGTATTTACGCTCTGCATTAGCAAAAGTCCTGGTTGCATGCACTGTTGGATGTTCCTCTCCATTGGGCCACCTATGAATTAATATTACCCCGATGCCATATGGGGCAACATCTCATGCCAATACCAGATCTCACTCAGGATCACAGTGTGCCAATATCTGGTGGCAACCTGAGAGGATTCTTTACTTTCCTGAAAACTTTGGTTTGGCTATGCGACTATTTCCAAGGCTGACCCTTTTTTAAGACCCTTTGGTGCACAGGTGCCAGAATTGAGGCCAGGTTATGTATGAACCTCCTGTAATATTTCATCAGCCCAAGGAAAGATATAAGCTCCAGTGGAGACGTGGGAGCCTGGGCACCTTTGACTGCCCATGCTTTATCCTCCTGTAACCCGGTCTTCTCAACTCTGTAGCCCAATAAGTCATTTGGGGTTTCTGGAACACACATCATTCCCTTCCTACACCTGCCTGGGAGAATTGTCTAAGGACTATGCCCAAATTCTCTTAGTGCTCTTTATTGGACTTTCTTGTTATTAGCACATCATCCAGATAAATGTCGACATGGGGTAGACCTTGTAAATTGTTCTCCATCATCTGCTGAAAAATTGGACAGGCAGATGATATCCCAAATGGTAATCTCGCGTATTGGCATGAACCCTTATGGGGATCAATTCATCTAACTGCAATTAGCAGGGTCATATCTAGCTTCATGAAGATTAGCCCTCCTGCCAGTTTTGCATATAAGTCCTTGATGTAAGGAATTAAGTATTTTCCAGTTGTGAAAAGCTGTTCACCATTTGTTTAAAATCCCCACAAAGACATACCAACCTGTTAGGTGTCGTGATCGGTACAACTGGTGCTGTCCATGAAATGGACTGATTTGATGATTCCTCTGCATTCCAGCCTCCAGATTTCTGCCTCTACGTTTGCTCGTAAGGCAAATGACTCTGGGTGGGCCTTGCAGAACCGTGAAATTGCTTCCTGATCAACATACAAAGTGGCCTTAGCTCCTTTGATAATCCCTAGAACTTCCTGGAAAACATTCAGGTATTCAATTAGGACTTCACTCAGGCAAATATTTTCGAATCAAACACTTTTGAGTCAATATAGGGTGAATCTTTCTCAACCAATTTTACCACATCAAGCTTGGGCCCAAGCTTCTTACTACAATCAGTGATAATTGAACCAGCTGCTTCTCATAAGAGACCAGAACTGAAATTGTACCCTTAATCTGTTAGATTACTTACAGTGTGGAAACAGGCCCTTCGGCCCAACAAGTCCACACCGACCCGCCGAAGCGCAACCCACCCATACCCCTACATTTACCCCTTTAACCTAACACTACGGGCAATTTAGCATGGCCAATTCACCTGACTGCACATCTTTGGACTGTGGGAGGAAACCGGAGCAAACCCACGCAGACACGGGGAGAACGTGAAAACTCCACACAGTCAGTCGCCTGAGGCGGGAATTGAACCCGGGTCTCTGGCGCTGTGAGGTAACAATGCTAACCACTGTGCCACCATGCCGCCCTGATTCTGATTTGAATGTTGCTAAGCAATTTAACTGTTCCAAACCAGATGTAGGTGAACGTTCGCAGATGTACACTCTCTTGGTTATGCCTATGAGTTCCGTTACTCAATTTAAGTCTTGTTGGACTTGTTTGCTGTCTCAAGATCATTAAATAACAACAATTACAATACTGCTGGCTCAGATCCTCAAGAAAATTTTAACAATTTGTCTGAGGCTTGGCTTTATTTTGGAGCTTGGCTGTGGGCCAATCTAGAGTCCTTCCATTCAGGATATGTCCTGAATGAGGCTATGCAATTGCCTTCACTCAACTGGCATTCCCCAAGCTCAGTCGGACTGAGGAGAGTATCCACTTCTATCATATGCTCCACTTGTTGCATTTTCCAATGATAAAGCCAGTTGCAGTGCCTGTTTGAAGTTCAGTTGGTCTTGACCTATTAGGTGCTATTGCATGATTACATCAAAAATCCCACATACCAAATGATCTCTCAGCATCTCATTAAGGGTTAAAATAAAGTAACACATCTCTGCAGTCACCTTAACTTAATCAAACTTGCAACATGGATTCCCCTGGTTCTTGGATTGCCAAGTAAACCTGATAATATCTCAGAAGTAGAGGAGGCTTAGGGGTCATAATTTTCTTTAACTAAATCATTCAACTTTTGAAAGGTTTTGCTATATCTTGTCTCAGGCAAAGTTAGCCTCCTAACAACCAAAAAAGCTGTCAGAATTACTTGCTGCTTTTCATCAGCCCCAGTGTAATTAAAGTCATAGAGATGTACAGCATGGAAACAGACCCTTCGGTCCAACCCGTCCATGCTGACCAGATATCCCAACCCAATCTAGTCCCACCTGCCAGCACTCGGCCCATGTCCCTCCAAACCCCTCCTTTTCATATACCCATCCAAATGCCTATTAAATGTTGCAATTGTACCAACCTCCACCACGTCCTCTGGCAGATCATTCCATACACGTACCACCCTCTTTGTGAAAAAAATTGCCCCTTAGGTCTCTTTTATATCTTTCCCCTCTCACCCTAAACCTATGCCCTCTAGTTCTGGACTCCCCAACCCCAGGGAAAAGACTTTGTCTATTTCCCCTTCCATGCCTTTCATAATTTTGTAAACCTCTATAAGATCACCCCTCAGCTTCCGACGCTCCAGGGAAACCAGCTCTAGCCTGTTCAGCCTCTCCCTATTGCTCAAATCCTCCAACCCTGGCAACATCCTTGTAAATCTTTTCTGAACATTTTCAATTTTCACAACAGACTTCCAGTAGAAAGGAGACCAGAATTGCACGCAATATTCTAACAGTGGCCTAACCAATATCCTGTACAGCCACAACATGACCTCCCAACTCCTGTACTCAATACTTTGACCAATAAAGGAAAGCATACCAAATGCCTTCTTCACTATCCTATCTACCTGTGACTCCACTTTCAAGGAGCTGTGAACCTGCACTCCAAGATGCCTTTGTTCAACAACACTCCCGAGGACCTTACCATTAAGTGTATAAATCCTGCTAAGATTTGCTTTCCTAAAATGCAATACCTCACATTTATCTAAATTAAACTCCATCTGCCACCTCTCAGCCCATTGGCCCATCTGGTCAAGATCCTACTGTAATCTGAGGTAACGTTCTTCGCTGTCCACTACACCTCCAATTTTGGTGTCATCTGCAAACTTACATCCAAATCATTTATGTAAATGACAAAAAATAGTGGACCCAGCACCGATCCTTGTGGCACTCCCTCCACCACCACCCTGTACATCTCTATGACTCTATGACTCTATAACACTCTCTGTCTTCTACCTTTGAGCCAGTTCTGTATCCAAATGGCTAGTTCTCCCTGTATTCCTTGAGATCTAACTTTGCTAATCAGTCTCCCATGGGGAACCTTGTCGAAAGCCTTACTGAAATCCATATAGATCACATCTACGGCTCTGCCCTCATCAATCCTCATTGTTACTTCCTCAAAAAACTCAATAAAGTTTGTGAGACATGATTTCCCATGCACAAAGCCATGTTGACTATCCCTAATCAGTCCTTGCCTTTCCAAATACATGTACATCCTGTCTCTCAGGATACCCTCCAACAACTTGCCCACCACCAACGTCAGGCTCACTGGTCTATAGTTCCCTGGCATGTCCTTACCACTCTCACAGAAAAAAATAATGCACTCTTTCCATGTACTGGGACCCGTTTTTGACAGCATCAAATCAGTCAAGCTTCCCAAATAATAACATGGTGCAAGAAAAGCTTACCCCCAACTCAAAGACTACTGTTGCAAGCGAATTTCTTCCGGACTATGCTTTTCTGTCATTGCCACTGAAATAACTCCACAGAGGCCAGAACAGCATCACTGAGTCACTCTTTATTTACATGTGGAGAGTTCTTGACACTGATCCACCATGTACTTCACTCCTCCTTTGAACTTACATATTTACTATTACAACTTTTGTTCATTTCTTTTTGTCTTGCATTTATAAGACCATAAGACCATAAAATATAGGAGCAGAATTAAACATTTGGCCCAATGACTCTGCTCCACCATTTGACCATGTAATATGTTTCTGAATCCTTTTCCTGCCTTCTCCCCAAAATCCTTAATCCTTTTACTAATCAAGAACATAACTATCTCAATCTTAAATACACTCAATGACTTGGCCTCCACAGCCTTCTATAACAATGAGTTTGACAGATTTACCACCTGCTGGCTGAAGAAATTCCTCCTCATTTCAATTCTAAAGGATCATCCCTGCACCCTAAGACTGTGCCCTTGTGTCCTAATGTCTCCTACTACCACCTTTACTCTTTCCAGGTCTCAGTTTTGTATATGTTTTATGAAATCCCACCTCATCCTTCTAAACTCTATCACGTACAGGCTCAGAGTCCTTAGATACTCCTCATATGACAAGCCTCACATTCCCTGGATCTTTCTTGTGGACCTCCTCCAGATATCCCCTCCCCCCAACAATGTCACTAGATCCTTACTTAGACAGGGGCACAAAACTGCTCACAATATTCCTAATGCGATCTGATTGGAACTTCATGTGGCCTCAGCAGTATAACTCTGCTCATGTGTTCCAGCCCTCTTGAAATGAATGCTAATGTTGCATTTGCTTTCCTAACTGTTAATTGATCTGGCATGTTAACCTTAATAAAATCCTGATTTAGGATTCCCAAGTCCCTTTGTGCTTCAGATTTTTAAATCTATCATCACTTTGCTGTGAAACTCAAGTGGAAGCTGAAATGGATCATCCACTTGCCTCTTCAACTGAAGGTGGATTTAAATACTTCAGCCTTATCTGTTGAAATTATGTTTTGGCTGTCTTATCATTGAGGAGGATATATTTGGGGTGTCTCCTCTTCTAATGAGTTGTTCAATTATCCATCACCATTCACAACTGGATATGATAGAACTCTAGAGTTTAAATGTAGTACTTTGATTGTATAATTGCTTAGCTCTGACCATTGCATGTTGCTTCTGTATTTGGCACCCAAGTAATTACAGTCACTTTTGAAGTTTTCTCCTCTGTAAAATACATTCTATCATTGATATCACAAATTCACCTCCTTCTCCCAACTTTCCAACAGAAGGACATTCCTTCGATCCAATACTCACACCACAGTTTGTCAACCCATTAACTATTTTGACATTACATGAACACAAGTGAATATTACCTGAGTGACTTAATTCTTGACAGTGGAAAAATTGTGTCTTAATGTCATAAAGTCCATTCCATTCTCCTAACATATGCATTTCCTGAACTCATTTTTTTCCCTCCCACCCTCATTTTGCTCCCAATATAGTGTAAAACCATGATTCTGGCGAGGGTATCGGCCTGTTCAAGCCTTAGAAAATATCCATGGGAAATGGGGTGACCCTTGTCTCTTGGCAGGTTGGTCCAAGCAGGGGCTGGCCGCTAAGTTGGACATCTGAAAACTGTTTCTTTGCAACCTGGCATCATCTCCCATTTAGTCCCAGAACAATAATGGGATGATTAGTGAGGTTTCTGGTCTAAAGCTTACAATTTAATTTTAAACTCCCCCGTAAAAGCAGAAGTGTGAATAGCCTGGTCTGCGGTCATCGCTGTGCAGAGTGCTTTCCATCTCTTCAGTGTGGTTCAGAAAATACATAATGTGCTCTGTTGAGCCTTGAGCTGCTACAATAAAACATCAGTCAAGTTTAAGTGCTATCTGTGGGTTATAGTTTAATGATCCTGACAAACATGCCTAGCTGTTCCTGTCTAATTAACCTGAGGATTTTATAGCTCTCCAGTTTCCAGCTATATTATTCATTAACGTTCAGTAGAACATAACAAGTTTGCATCACATATTTGAATCTTGTTACCATGCAACACAGCAACTCAGCAATAGTAGTTAAATAGCTAATATTGACATTTTAATTTGCAGGAAATTAAATCTGGGAAACTTGTATGATCTTCTACAATTGTGTAAAATGAAACAGAAAGAAGGAATCCATTAAAAACCTACGACAGAAGAAATTAAGATGAGAAAAAAGAAAATGGGAGAGGTGTTAACATTTAAAAATACAACAGTTAATGGGGAACCAAGGATCTAAAGGGTGTGTGGAACCGCTAATATTTAATATTATTTATAAACAAAAAATACTAGAGAAATAGATGAGACTGAAAACTGACAAATTCCACTGGTGTGGATGGCCAACATCATAGAGCTCCGGGTAAGAGGACTGCAAAGATGTTCCTCAATCAATGCATTGATTATAATCCTCCAATATTCTGAAGATTCTAGAATGGTCCTGATGGATTGGAAAACAACAAATGTGATGGTATGATTGAAAGAGGGATAAAAGTGAAAAGGGAGGGGCTCCGATGGCTTAATAGTATTATTGCTAGACTATTAATCCAGAGATGAAGGTAATGTGCTCAAGACATGTAAACATATATGTACAACGAACGAGAGAAGGCCACTCAGCCCTTTAAGCCTGCTTCACCATTCAATAAGATCATGGCTGATCTGATTTTAATCTCAACTCTACATTCCTGCACACCTCTGTTAATTATGCACCCCCTTGCTAATCAATAATCTACTATCACTGCTTTAAAAATGTTTAAAGATACTGCATCAACTGCCCTTTGAAGCAGGGAATTTCAAATGCTCTCATTCTCTGAGAAAAAAATGTATCAACACCTCTGTCTTAAATGGATGCCTCTTTATTTTTAAACTATGATACCTTGTTCTAGATTATCCATGATAGGAAATGCACTTTCAACAACCACCTTATCAAGTCCTCTCAGGTTTCCTTCCTAAAGGACATTAGTGAACCAGTTGCATTTTAAAACAATTGACAGTGGTCGTATGGGTATCACTAGGTTAGCTCCTTATTGAATTCAAATTTCACCGTCTGCTGTGGTAGGATTGAAACCCATGTCCACAGAATGTTCGCTTGGGCTTTTGGATTACTAGTCAAAAGACATGACCACAATTATGCTACCTCTCCATTGATGATGTTGACAAGGCTTTCAGAAGCAGCGCTAATGGTGACTGTTTACAAAAGCTCATCAATTAATTTCAATGGTAGTAATTGCCCCAAGCCAAGCAGGCAATGGGGATTTGTTACTCAATCTTCCATGTAGTGAAAGAAATCAGCTCCTGTCCATCATGATGTTTTTAGTGTTAGGTTTTCAACAATTCCGTGAAGATTGGGAGGACTGCAGATGCTGAACAGTCAGAATCGATAAAGTGTGGTGCTGGAAAAAGCACAACAGGTCAGGCAGCATCTAAGGAACAGGAAAGTCAACATTTTGGGCAGGACCCTTTTTAAGGATTGGCAAGGGGTAAAGGGGCTGAGAAATAAATAGGGGGGAGCTGAGGCTGGGGGAGAGGTAGATGGGATGTCGATAAGTGGATACAGGTAGGAGATGGTTGTGATAGATTGGTGGGAAGAGTGGAGCAGATAAGTGGGAAGGAAGATGGATAGCTCAGTCATGTCAAGAGGGCGGAGCTGAGTCAGATGGTTGGATGTGGAATGGGATGGGGGGGTGGGGTGATTTGGAAACTGGTCAATTCAACGTTGAGGACATGTGGTTGTAGGCTCCCAAGACAAGAGATAAGGTGTTCTTCTTCCAGTTTGCAGGTGGCCTCCTTAAGGCAGTGGAGGAAGCCCAGGATGGACATGTCATCGGGAGATTGGGAGGGGGAGTTGGAATGGATGGCCATGGGAATGTGGGGTTGATTGGTGCATACGGACCAGAAATGTTCCCTGAAGTTTTCCACGAGTTTGCACTCAGGTCTCTTTGATGTACAGAAGACCACATTGAGAGCAACAGAGTAGTAAATACGATTTGAGGATATGCAAGTAAGTCTCTGCCGGATCCTCTGGGGCCTTGGACAGAGGTGACGAGGGATTTGTACCTATGTGTGGAGCTGCAGGAGATGGGGGAGATATGTAACGAGTATTTTGCATCAGCGTTTACTGAAGGACACGGAAGATATAGAATGTGGGGAAATGGATGGTGACATCTTGAAAAATGTCCATATTACAGAGGAGAAGGTGCTGGATGTCTTGAAATGCATAAAAATGGATAAATCCACAGGACCTGATCAGTTGTACCCTAGATCTCTGTGGGAAGCTAGGGAAATGATTGCTGGGCGCCTTGCTGAGTTATTTGTATCATCGACAGTCACAGGTGAGGTGCTGGGAGACTGGAGGTTGGCTAATATGGTACCACAATTGAAGAAAGGGGGATGGAAAAGCCAGGGAACTATGGACTGGTGAGCTTGATGTTGGTGGTGGGCATGTGTTGCAGGGAATTCTGAGGAACAGGCTTTACATTTATTTGGAAAGGCAAAGACTGATTGTGGATAGTCAGCATGGTGTTGTGCATGGGAAATTATACCTCACAAACTTGATTCAGTTTTTTAAAGAAGTGACAAAGATGATTGATAAGGGCAAAGCAGTGGACGTGATCTATATGGACTTCAATAAGGCATTTTACAAGGTTCCCCATGGGAGACTGGTTAGCAAAGTTAGATCTCACTGAATACAGGGAGAACTAGCCATTTGGATAAAGAATTGGCTGGAAGGTAGAAGGCAGAGGGTGGTGGTGAAGGCTTGTTTTCCAGACTGAAGGCCTGTGACAGTGGTGTGCCACAAAGATCTGTACTGGGTCCACTCCTTTTTTGTGAAGTATATACATTATTTGGGTGTGAACATAAGAGACACAATTAGTAAGTTTGCAGATGATATCAAAATTGGAGGTGTAGTGGACAGCGAAGAAGGTTACCTCAGATTACAATAGATCTTGATCAGATGGGCCAATGGGCTGAGGAGTGGCAGATAGAGTTTACTTTAAATAAATGCAAGATGCTGCATTTTGCAAAAGCAAATCTTAACAGGACTTACACACTTAATGGTAAGGTCCTGGGGAGTGTTGCTGTACAAAGAGACCTTGAAGTGCAGGTTCATAGTTCCTTGAACATGGAGTAGATAGGATAATGAAGAAGATGTTTGGTATGCTTTCCTTTATTGGTCAGAGTATTGAGTACAGGAGTTGGGAGGTCATGTTGCAGCTGCACAAGACATTGGTTAGGTCATTTCTGGAATATGGTGTGCAACTCTGGTCTCCTTGCTATCAGAAAGATGTTGTGAAACTTGAAGGGTTCGGAAAAGATATACATGGATGTTGCCAGGATTGGAGGGTTTGAGCTATAGGAAGAGGTGAAATAGGCTGGGACTATTACCCCTGGAGCGTCGGAGGCTGAGTGGTGACCTTATAGAGATTTATAAAATCATGAGGGGCATAGATAGGATAAATACATAAAGTATTTTCCTGGGGTAGGGGAGTGCAGAACTAGAGGGCATAGGTTTAGGGTGAGAAGGGAAAGATATAAAAAGGACCTAAAGGGCAACTTTTTCACACAGAGAGTGGTACATGTATGGAATGAGCTGCCAGAGGAAGTGGTGGAGGCTGGTGCAATTGCAGCATTTAAAAGGCATTTGGATGAATATATGAATATGGGCCAAGTGCTGGCAAATGGGACTAGATTAGGTTAGGATAGCTGGTCAGCATGGATGAGTTGGACCGAAGGGTCTGTTTCTGTGCTGTAAGACTCTATGACTGTAAGTTCATAGCCATATAAGACTACCAACCACAAAACTGTAAACCGAGTCTTGTATTTGTATCACAGTATTTGGCCAAAATCATTTATGTCTATTTTTAATCTGTAATTGTATGCATGTGCATTCTGAATGTTGACTTCCAGGAACTATATCAATCATTTAATGAGTTTAAGACAATCTGATTTTGTTCAAGAATCAAGGAAATCTATCTGGTTAATTCTTTACAACTAGCATTGAAATAAGTGTATCATGAGAAACCACATATTTTCCTTTTTCCAAGTATAAAACTGAACTGCATGTTGCACTGACAACTGAAAAGTCTGGGCACTTCTGCACTTTGAAAAAGAAATGTTATATGTTGTAGAGCTGTACTAAGAGGGAACATTTAAGACTGAGCCACACTAAGAGTCTTTCAAGTTGAGGATTCTGCTTGACAATAGCCTTCTAACTGAGAGGGCACAGATTTATGACAATTGACAAAAGAACTGATGTTGACATAAGGAATTTACATGAGCTGGGGGTGTGATGGATGGTAATTATAGGAAGGGAGAAAAGCCATAGATACAGACAGATAGATAAGTTAACTCCAGGAAAAGAAGGAGAGGTAGGTAGGTAGTTTAGGAGTCATCTGTGGCTATCCACATTTCAAACAAGTATGCTGTTTTGGAAAATGTAGGAGTGATGGACTCTCAGGGGTATGCAGCATGAACAGCCAAGTTTCTGGTATCGAGACAGGCTCTAATGTAATGAAGAATATGTCAGGTTCCAAGTAATTGATTGTGTTAGGGGACTGTCAGTGAAAAATCAGAATGGTGTGTTGCCTCCCTGGTGTCAACATTAAGGATATCTCATAGAGAATTCAGAATGATCTCAAAGGAGAGAAGGACTAGCAGGAGGTCATTGTACACATTGGAACCAATGACATAGGAAGGGAAAAGGAAGAAATTCTGAAGAGAGAATACAGAAAGCTAGGCAGGAATTTAAAAAGGAGGTCCTCGAGGGTAGTAATATCTGGATTACTCTCAATAGTATGTGCTACCGAGGGTAGGAATAGGAGGATAGTGCAGATGAATGCGTGGCTGAGGAGCTGGTGCAGGGGGGAACGGTTCACATTTTTGGATCATTGGAATCTCTTCTGGGGTAGGAGTGCCATGTACAAAAAGGATGATTGCACCTGAATTGGAAGGGGACTAATATACTGGCCGAGAGATCTGCTAGATCTGTTTGGGAGGGTTTAAACTGGTAAGGTGGGAGGATGGGACCCAGGGAAATAGTGAGGAAAGAAATCAATCTGAGACTGGTATAGTTCAGAAAAGGAGGGAGTCAAATAGTCAGGGCAGGCAGAAACAAAGCAGAGAACAAGGTAGGACTAACAGATTAAACTGCATTTACTTCAATGCAAGAGTCCTAACAAGGAAGGCAGATGAATCATAGAATCCCTACAGTGTGGAAACAGGCCCTTCGGCCCAACAAGCCCACACCGACCCTCTGAAAAGTAGCCCTCCCATACCCATTCCCCTACCCTATTAATCTACATTTGCCCCTGACCAATGCACCTAACCTACACATCCCTGAACACTATGGACAATTTAGCATGGCCAATTCACCTAACCTGCACACCTTTTGGATTGTGGGAGGAAACTGGAGCGCCTGGACAAAACCCACTCAGGGCATGGTTAGGAACATGGGACTGGGATATCATTGGAATTACAGAAACGTGGCTCAGGGATGCACAGGACTGACAGCTTAATGTTCCAGGACAAAAATGCAATTTAACTTTCCATACATAGACTGGGACTGACATAGTGTTAAGGGTTTAGGTGGAAAGGAATTTGTTAAGTGTATACAAGAACATTTTCTGATTCAGTAAGTGGATGTACCTACCAGAGAAGGTGCAAAGCTTGACCTAGTCTTAGGAAATAAGGCAGGGCAGGTGATGAAGGTGTCAGTGGGGGAGCACTTTGGGGCCAGCAACCATAATTCTATTAGTTTTAAAATAGTGATCGGAAAGGATAGACCGGATTTAAAAGTTGAAGTTCTAATTTTGAGGAACGCTAATTTTGATGGAATTAGGCAAGAATTTTCAAAAGCTGATTGGCGGCAGATGTTTGCAGGTAAAAGGACAGCTGGAAAATGGGAAGCCTTCAGAAATGAGATAACGAGATTCCAGAGACGGTATATTCCTGTTCGGGTGAAAGAAAGGCTGGCAGGAGTAGGGAAAGCTGGTTGACTAGTGCAATTGAGTTTTTGGTTAAGAAGAAGGAGACATACAAAAAGAAGGAAGTATAGACAGAAGAGATCGAATGAATCTTAAAAAGGGTAGAAAGGCAGTAGGAATGTAATGAAGAGGGAAATCAGGAGGGCAAAATCAGACATGAGGTAGCTTTGGCAAATAGGGTAAAGGATAATCCAAAGGGTTTTTTATAAATACATTAAGGACAAAAGGTTAACTTGGGAGAGAATAGTGCCCCTCAAAGATCAGCAAGGCAGGCTTTGTGTAGAGTTGTAGGAGATGGGGGGAGATACTAAACGTGTATTTTGCATTAGTGTTTACTGTGGAGATGAACATGGAAGATGTAGAATGTGGGGAAATAGATGGAGGTGTCTTGAAAAATGTCTATATTACAGAGGAGGAAGTGCTGGATGTGTTGAAATGCATAAAAGTGGAATCCCCAAAATCTGATCAGGTGTAATGTAGAACTCTGTGGGAAACTAGGGAAATGATTGCTGGGACCCTTGCTGAGATATTAATATCATTGGTAGTCACAGGTGAGGTGCTGGGAGACTGGAGGTTGGCTAACGTGGTGCCACTATTTAAAACAGGTGGTAAGGAAAAGCCAGAGAACTATAGACCAGTGAGCCTGACATCAGTGGTGTGTAAGCTATTAGGAAATCCTGAGGGACAGGATTTACATGTATTTAGAAAGGCAAGGACTGATTAGGGATAGTCAGCATGGCTTTGTGCATGGGAAATCATGTCTCACAAACTTGATTGAGTTTTTTGAGGAAGTAACAAAGAGGATTGATGAGGGTAGAGCTCTAGACATGATCTACATGGACTTCAGTAAGGTGTTTGACACAGTTCCTCAGTAGACTGGTTAGGAAGTTTAGATCTAATGGAATACAAGTAGAACTAGCATTTGAATACAGAACTGGCCGGAAGGTAGAAGACAGGGAGTGGTGGTGGAGGGTTGCTTTTCAGACTGGAGGCCTGTGACCAGTGGTGTGCCAGAAGGATTGTGCTGGGTCCACTACATTTTGTCATTTATATAAATAATTTGGATGTGAACATAATCAGTAAGTTTGCAGATGACACCAAAAAATTGGAGGTGAAGTGGACAGCAAAGAAGTTTACCTCAGAGTATAAAGGGATCTTGATCAGATGGGCCAATGGGCTGAGGAGTGGCAGATTGAATTTAATTTAGATAAATGCAAGGTCCTGCATTTTGGAAAAGCAAATCAGTGCAGGACTTGTACACTGAATGGTAAGGTCCTGAGGAGTGTAGATGAACAAAGAGAACTTGGGGTGCAGGTTCATATTTTGTTGAAAGTAGAGTCACAGCTAGATAAGATTGTGAAGAAGGCATTTGGTATATTTTCCTTTATTAGTCGGAGCATTAGGTGTAAGAGTTGGGAGGTCATGTTGCGGCTGTACAGGTCATTGGTTAGGTCACTTTTGGAATATTGCATGCAATTCTGGTTTCCTTCCTATCGGAAGGATGTTGTGAAACTTGAAAGGGTTGTAGAGCAAAGATTTACAAGGATGTTGCCAGAGTTGGAGGATTTGAGCAATAGGGAGAGGCTGAATAGGCTGGGGCTGTTTTCCCTGGAGTGTCAGAGGCTGAGGGTTGACCTTATAGAGGCTTATAATAAAATCATTAGGGGCATGGATAGGATAAATATACAAGGTCTTTTTCCTGGGGTGGGGGAGTCTAGACTAGAGGGCATAGGTTTGGGGTGAGAGGGGAAAGATATACAAAGGACCTAAGGGGCAAAGAAGTTTTTCACATAGAGGGTGGGGTATATATGGGATGAGCTGCCAGAGGAAATGATGGAGGCATTTAAAAGGTATCAGGATGGGTATATGAATAGGAAGGGATGAGAGGGATATGGGAAAAGCTTAGGTTAGGATATCTGATCGGTACAGATGAGTTGAACCAAAGGGTCTGCTTCTACCTATGATTATGTGGCCAAATTTCATACGAACACCTTCTATAAGTTTGTGACCATACCGCCATTGTAGGCTGGATATCAAACAATGTTGCGTCAGAATGTAAGAAGGGGATAGAGTGCTTGGTGCCATGGTATGATGATAACAACCTCTCTCTCAATATCAGCAAAACAAAAGAACTGATCATTGATTTCAAGAAGAAAGGAATAGGACGTGCCCCTATCTACATCAATGGAGCTCAGGTGGAGAGGGTCGAGAGTGTCAAGTTTCTAGGAGTGACAATAACTAACAATCTGTCCTGGAGCTCCTACGTAGAAATCATGGTTAAAAAAGGCATAACAATGTCTTTGTTAGAAGGCTTAGGAAATTTGGCATGTGCACAAGGATCCTCACCAACCTTTAGAGATGATAATGGCTTAGAAACTACAGAAAGTTGTGTACAAAGCCCAGACAATCATGAAAGCCACCTTCCCATCTACGGGCTCCATCTACACTTCTCGTTACTGCCGTAATGTTGCCAACATCTCAAAGACCGTTCCCAACCCTTCCCAACACTTCCAACCTCTTCCTATAGGCAGAAGATACAGAAGCTTAAACATATGTACCAACAGGAACAAGAACAGCTTCTACTCTGCTGCTATTCGAATGCAGAATGGACCTCTCTAATTCAAATCAAATGTTGATCTTACTTTAGTGCACCTCCTGTGCAGCTATAACCTTGTAAACCTCTCTCTGTCTAAACACCCTATGATCTCTAAGTCCTTGTATGTTTTGATCTGCCTGTACTGCTTGCAAGACAAACTTTTCACTGTACTTAGGCACATGTGACAACAATAAATCAAATCAAATCAAATCAAATCACTTTGCAGGCAATAGTTGGGAAGGAAAGTGGTGAATAATTCTCAAAGAGCTTGCAGAGGGATGTAGACAGTTAAATGAAGGGACAAAAACTTTCTGATGAAATATAATATAGAAAAATATGAGGCATAATTAGAAAGAAGGTTCTTTCACTCTCTCTCTCTCTCTATCTCTCTCTCTCTCTCACACATTCACTCCGTCTGTCCCCCCACCCCCAACAATGTCTCCTGCTGCAGGCTTACTGTTCAGCAACAAATGCAGGACAGAACAATTCTGTGACTGAGGAGCAGCTAGCAGCCTGAGACCTGGAAATGTGGGAAGCTTGAGGCCTGGAATCAGAAACAGCCCAAGGGCTGGATTATCAAACAGCCCAAGGCTTGGAGTTAAGAGCAGCCTGAGACTTGGAACTGGTAGGAGTGTGAGACCTGGAGCTGGGAGCAGCCTGAGGCCCGAAGCTGTGAGGAGTGTGAGACCTGGAGCTGGGAGCAGCCTGAGGCCTGAAGCTGTGAGGAGTGTGAGACCTGGAGCTGGGAACAGCCTGAAGCCTGAAGCTGTGAGGAGTGTGAGACCTGGTGCTGGGAGCAGCCGGAAGCCTGGAACTGTGAGGAGTGTGAGACCTGGAGCTGGGAGCAGCCTGAGGTCTGGGGCCAAAAGCAGCCAGGGCACCAGGGAAACAGGCATTCTCAAGTGTAGAACATTATGAATTAAAATTTTACAATATATTGGGGTATTGAGGATCTATTACCGAGGGCGTATAGCAATGATCTACTTTTTAGGTGGATCTGTGAATCAACCCCAGTTTCAGTCTGTATTGTTGACACTGCAATAAACTTCAATAAACTATATTGAAAACAGAAAAGGGGAAACATATAAGAACATACCATATTCATTACACTTTTATTTGCAAATGGAAAGTAATTTATTTTATGCTTTCACATAACCAAAATTGCATATGTGGTCATAATATGATTCAACTTCCAGTACAATATCAAATGAATATATGCTAGCCAACACACAGTGATGTATCCAGGTAGAATGCTGATAATTCACTGAGCAAAATATTATGCCAAATGCATCACAGAAAAATAACTAAATCATTTCAGAAAAAGAAATAAAATAGCTTCAATATGTCAGTAAGGCATTCCTACTTCAGAAACAAAGACAATATCAGTTAAGCTATCAAAGATCTATTATTAGCATTCTGGGTGAACTAGATAAATCCAGATTTGAAGGGACTACATTGCTGGGGAATTTTGCTCTGAGAGATCAAACTCAAAAACCTAAGGTGTTATGGTAAAAATAATGGCAGTGGGCTGCAAGTCTGCATTTGGTGTATTTTCCTTTCAAATGCTTTTCTTGATTCAATTCCACAATCATTGCACAGGAGGTTCTAGAGCATTCCAAATTATTAATGAAACTGCTGTGCAAATGTTCACATTAAACCTGTACTTCTTTGTCATTTTGGACATTTGAAAATAGCTGTTTTACTTTCATAATGAAACTAATACTTTCTTCCTGGTGCCTTTAGTTATAGTTTTGCAGTCATAAGAATGCCCAGTTATGCTTCAAGTATCCTTCTATAAGACAAGCAAATGTTAAAATAAAACTTTTTGTTGTTTAGTTACATAAAACCAGCTGTTTTGATATAGTTAGACCTCCTCAGCAGCTGGCATGTACACAGAAATAGAAAACATATTAGATATTTTTATGTAGCTTTTAATCCTAAATATAAATGAGGAAATGTAAGTAGAACTTCCAGAAGTCCTTAGAATTTGATTCAAAGTCACAGAAAAAAGCCATATGAAGCTGAGCCGTTTGCTTGATTAAGTGTTGCTCGAACCCTTTCAGCTTTGTGCATGTGGACTAAACAGGAGCCTGTGTCAGTCATTCTTTGCAACAGATCCACAAAATTATACATCATGCATCTTAGTTTAAACGCTATTATTTTATCCTTCATGAGTGACACATTAGCATATTGAGATGTTGTACACATATTTTCTATCCATTTTGTGAATTTCTAATATTTTTGGATGTACATTAAGAAAAGTCAATGTGAATACATTCCATCATCTTTGTTTACTGTCAAAACTCCTTGAGAAAGTTAAGTGTAATATCTATCAGAAACTGGGAATACATTTAAGAGATAAATTCTTATGGCTGTAATGAATCACCAGGACTGGATGTCAAGTTGTTGGTAACTTGTTGGAAGGTGACCAGCAAATTTATTTCAGATGTGTTCAGTTAGGGACACATGCTAGGACTAAATTTGCTTGTACATGAACAGGATGAGTGGAACCCACCTTGAAGAAGATGTAACTTTTCTGGTCATTCTTTGACACATCAAAACTAATTTCATTGAGAGAGAAACAGAGTTAATGATTTGAGTCTAGTATGACTCTTTGTCAGTTCTAAAGGTAATCATACTAGACTCAAAAGATTAGCTATCTTATTTCTCTACAGATGCTACCAGACCTGGGGAGTTTCTTCAGCTCTGCAATTGGTTCAGAATTCCAGCATCTGCAGTAATTTGCCTTTATTTAAGTCTCATGTTATGACTGAATCCATTTTTGACAGCAATTACAATTCAGTGAACATTTCAGGCCACTTCTTAATAATAGAAAGATGTAAACAGATGACTTTTGTTATAAATACAGCTGATGTTATTACCTGACACTTCAGATCCTAGACAGAAAACTAGTTTGATAGGTCATATTTTGATCTGTTTTGGTTTTAATGAAGTGGAATTTCATTGAACAATAACATGCAATGCTGCAGAATTGGCTTCACAAAAAAACAAAAATTATTAACAGACAAAATCAAGATATAATCCAACCAAACCAACAAAATAATACACAGTAAGAGTAGAGTCTCTGTATCTAAAACCTCTGTAACTTTAAGTCACTTGTGACTGCAACTTTTAGACTTAAATTACAGATATCTTCTTCCTGGAGCCATTATACAACCATATTTAAATGTAACAGCTTGAAGTAGTCACGTCAGAATTTTATCGGCTCAGTTAAGCTTCAAGCATCCTTCCATCAGACAAGCAAATGTTAGATCGACCTTTTAAAATAAAACCTTCATGGTCTTTCATATGTAAAACCAATTGTTTTGATGCATTTAGATCTCCTTCTTCTAATATGGTATTAACACTTATGTGGCACTCTAAGGTAACTTTGTTATCTATATATCCACTTCATCGGAGCACTGGCTAATACAGCCAAGGACTTCACAGGACTGTCCCAAACCGTAAAAATATTTCTCTGCAGCGAGGCCTCAAAAACTGTGTTAAAAAAAACCCACCATGGTTATACAAATGTTTAAGGTACATTATGCATATTGTGAATGCATTTGATTACCACAATGAGGTTTTATGTTTTGCTCTTTTAAATATACAAACAGTTTAAATAGCCCCAGTAGTGCACTGTAACAAAGCATTAAACAAGTGACAATTGAAACCTAGTAAAATGATAATGTAAAATTATGGAATTCAAGTTTCCAGAGGTGACAATGCAATGCTCACTGAGTTTGAAAGGATGTTTACATTCTAGCTAGACCTAATTTAATTCAAGATTACGTATTGAACTCTTTTTCTCATAAAACCATCAGAATAGTGTTTCTGCTTTGGAGTGAATTACAACTTAGGTGAATACAATGTTCAAAATACTAATCATTTTCAAAATGGGTTTGTGTTTCAAGTTTCCACTCAAACTCGTTTTCATTAACATAAATATATAATGTTCCATCAGGTACTATTTAGAATTTAATTGTTTTTTTTGTTGTTCCATTAAAAATATTCTTTACAGCAATGGGTGTGGTCTCCTCATGTAAGTTTAATAACACAAGTAAATTTAGGAAGGAGAATTAAATATTCCTATAAGGTATCAACAACAATTCATATCTATAAAGCGCCTTCAATGTAGTGAAATGCTCCAAGGTGCTTCATAGCAGCCTTATCAGAAAATAATTGCCACTGAGCTACATCAAAGGAAATATAAGACAAGGAACAAAATCTTAGTCAAAGAGATAAGTGAAGGAGTATCTTAAAGGAGGACATAGGGAGCTGGAGATTAAATAACAACAAAGGGAATTTTGCCGTTTAGGGCATAGACAGATGAAAGTGCAGTGATAGGAGAAAGGAAGTCAGGAATACACAAGAGGCTAGAATTGGATGAATATAGAAATCTTGGAGTATTGTATCTCTGGATGAGATTATAGAGCTAGGGATAAACAAAGAGAATGCTGGCAGCATCTGTGAAGAGAGAAAAACAGAATTAGGTTTCAAGTCTGGTATGACTCTTTTTAGAACCAGATCTGAATCTCTACAGAAAATGCTAGACCTGCTGAGTTTCTCCAGCATTCTGTGTGCTTATTTCCAGATTTCTGGCATCTGCCATACTTTATGTAGAGCTACAGAGATTGTATTATGTCTCAGAGTTAATTTACAGTGTATTTTTAAGAGATATATTCATGATATCACCACTGTTTATGAAATACAGCCTGGGAATCAGTTAGCTCAGTTGGCTGGCCAGCTGTCTTACACAGAGTGATGCTAACTGTGTGACTTCAAATCCCACACCAGCTGAGGTTGCTCTGAAGGACTCTTCTTCTCAATGTTTCTCCCTATTTGAGGTATGGGAGCTCTCAGGTTACATCACCACTAGTTGTCTCTGACTCTTTAATGAAGCCAATGACCTAATTAAGACAATGACAGCTAACATATATGAAATATGACCTAACAGTATAAATATTTCAGATCCCATCTTAACTAAGATAACTTGAAGCATTACATGTTTGTGGAAGCATGCCTGGAGTATATGCATACGTCAGGACACGTAATAAACTTCCACTAAATCTTTCAATACCACATCACAGAGTTAACATAAGTGTTGCCACAATAGATACAAATATTCTGCTGGAGGCAAAGCTTGCACTATGAATGCAGATTAGTGAGAGGCAAGGCCATGTTGGGATTTGACTACATGATGTAGAATCTTATTTTTAAAAACAAGACGTGTATCTTTGGGTTTAAAAATGGCAGTTACCTCTATGTGTGGGTGGGTCTCATTGTCTCACACTATTATGTTCTCAGCTCATTGCAAAGGTATGTGTGAATAGAATGACAGGAAATTATAGCAGATGACAGGAAATTCTGACACCTGCCATGACCTTCTAGACTCCAGCTTCTGGGAACCATATTCAAAAGACCCCTATACACCATCAAGTAAGACAGGAAAATTAGTCATCCTTTCTTAGTCACCTCCACCTCACATTGCCTTAATTGATGTTATCCTATAGGCTGTAAGGGGACAAGGGATGTACTCTGTCTGTGGGAAACAGGAGGCCATTCTGACTGACACTGATAGCCTGGACAGAGGTTGCTACAGTGGGTCGTTACTTGCAGGTTGCCCAATAGAATGTGGCTCCAATACTACTAAAGGATGAATGATCTGCTGCACTCCCTCACAGTGAGTGCCACTGTCTATTTGATGCCAATTCACACTCATAGGGGCAAGAAGCATTGTAAAGCTGTCACTACATGGGATTGTCACACAAAACATTGGCTGACAGACATCTCCATCAGGTATCTCTTGGTCACTGTACGTATCTCAGTTAATTAGATTGATCAATATAGGACCAGTTACATCGTAGTGTCTGACGTGGGAGGTTAACAGATAAAACATAAAGAAGGAGCAATAGCACTGAGCATCTCAGATAACATCAGACCTTCCATCTCAATTCAGAAAATGGATGCAGTTTCACTGAAGCATTGTGTGGGAGAAGGACATAACCACAAAAATGGCTTCAGAATGAAATGCTTCCAGGTACCTCAATCACATGAATCTCATAATGCTTTATTGTTTTTCATGTACCCTAACTCTTTAACCAAGCAGAAATATTGTTCACTCAGAACTCTTCATTCCTTGGATACACGCCCCCTTCCAGTAGCATATTATGCTTACCAGTAATAGAAAAACAAACAATCATAGCTCTGGGGATTGACACCTTGATCTGTATCTAATGCAGGTATAATGCCATGTGGAGAGCCATGTCCAGCATAGCAGTCAGTATCTGTCACATATGCACTTGGGTCTGGAGTCTATCGAGCCAGGAATACATTCTTTCACACACTAAGCAATAGGGGCCAAGACCATCCTCCATGCACTCCATTCCTCAGGGGGTGAGTGAGGCATCAGTATGCTCTGACTAAGAGGAGGAGTGACAGCTGACCATGCAGGGAAAATCATCTCAGGATATTCCAGAGGTACCCTGCCTTTCTGCCAGGGAGCTAGCTGCCTTCTTCATATCAGGACAAGAAGATTGCATCTGCTCAGGAGCACCCCCAGCGGTTCAGACACCGCTAGGTTCTAGACCACCAGATGATACACACCAAAGTTATTGGAGGCAAGTAAGTAAAGCAGTCATCAGGCTTATTTTAATTTATGGCCACTTATGTGGCACCCAGAAATTCCCCACCTTGGAATTACTTTAGGTGTACAAAGCCACTGAGAAGAAAGTGAGGACTGCAGATGCTGGAACCAAAAGAGAAAATGCTGGAAAATGCTGGAGATCAGAGTAGAGAGTGTGACGCTGGAAAAGCACAGCAGGTCAGGCAGCATATGAGAAGCTTGAGAATCGACGTTTCGGGCATAAGCCCTTCATCAGGAATAGGGTTTTGTTGGCCGGGGGGGCTGAGAGATAATTGGGAAGGGGGTGCGACTGGGGGGCTAGGTTGCTGAGAATGCGATAGGTAGATGGAGGTGGGAGAGAAGGTGATAGGTCAGAGAGGAGAGTGGAGCAGATAGGTGGGAAAGGTGTCGGACAGGAGGACAGTGCCCAGTTGGAGATTTGGGACTGGGATAATGTTGAGGGAGGGGAAATGAAGAAACTGGTGAAATCCATATTGATCCCGTGTCATTGGAGGGTTCCAAGGCGGAGTATGAGGCGTCCTTCCTCCAGGCGTTGGGTGGTAAGGGTTTGGCAATTGAGGAGGTCTGCATGGCCTTGGCAGAGTGGGAGGGAGAGTTGAAGTGTTCAGCCACAGGGTGATGGGGTTAGTTGGTGCAGGTGTCCCAGAGATGTTCTCTGAAACAATCTGCAAATTGGCATCCTGTCTCCCCAATGTAGAGGAGACCACATTGGGTGCAGCGGATACAATAGATGACATTGGTGGAGGTACAGGTAAATGTCTGTCAGATGTGGAAGGATCCTTTGGGGCCTTGGACAGAGGTGAGGCGGGAGGTGTGGGTGTAGGTTTTGCACTTCCTGCGGTGGCAGAGAAAGGTGCCAGGAGTTGGGTGTGGACTGGTTGTGGGGGGGTGGGATGTGGATCTGATGAGAGAGTCACGGAGGGAATGGTCTCTCCTGAATGCTGATAGGGGTAGGGAGAGAAAAATATATCTGGTGTTAGTGTCTGTATGTAGGTGGTGGCAGTGGTGGAGGATGATGCGATCCAAAAGGAGGTTGGTCGGGTGGAAGGTGAGGACCAGGGAAGTTCTGTCCTTGTAGCATTGGGAGGGATGGGGCTCAAGGGTGGAGGTGAGGGAAGTGGACGGGATGCGCTGGAGGGCATCATTGACCATGTGGGAAGGAATTGTGATCTTGGAAAAAAGAGGCCATCTCGGAGTTTCTATGGTGGAATTGGTTATCCTGGAAACAGATGGAGTGGAGGCAGAGGAATTGGGAATAAGGGATGGTGTCTTTACAGGTGGTAGGGTGGGAGGAGGTGTAGTCTAGGTAGCTGTGGGAGTCAGTGGGCTTGCAGTAGATGTCTGTGGTTAGTCCGTTACCAGAGATGAAGATGGAGAGGCACCCACATGGGACCCAGCTATGCCTGCCTCTTTGTTGTGTACGTGGAACAGTCCATCTTCCACAGCTACACTGGCACCAACCCCACCTGTTGGGTGGCATGGTGGCACAGTGGTTAGCACAGCAGCCTCACAGCGCCAGAGACCCGGGTTCAATTCCCGCCTCAGGCGACTGACTGTGTGGAGTTTGCACATTCTCCCCGTGTCTGCGTGGGTTTCCTCCGGGTGCTCCGGTTTCCTCCCACAGTCCAAAGATGTGCAGGTCAGGTGAATTGGCCATGCTAAATTGCCAGTAGTGTTAGGTAAGGGGTAGATGTAGGGGTATGGGTGGGTTGCGCTTCGGCGGGTCGGTGTGGACTTGTTGGACCGAAGGGCCTGTTTCCACACTGTAAGTAATCTAATCTAATCTAATCTGTTCCTCTGCTATATCGATGATTGTGTCGGTGCCATCTTATGCTCCCACGAGGAAATTGAACAGTTCACCAACTTCACTAACACCTTTCACCCTGACCTTAAATTCACCTGGACCATCTTGGAAACCTCCCTCCCCTTCCTGGACCTCTCCATCTCCATCTCCATCTCCATCTCCAGTGACCGACAAACCACGGAGCTGTCATTGAGCTTGGTTGTCCAGGACACAATAAATAATCACTATTTTAGAGACTGTGTCAGTGAGTACTGGAATTCTTCTTGGCTCCTGCCCACTTAAATTCTCCTCCCGCCCTGCTAAAACTTCAAGTGGGTCCGGGAGATTTGGCCCAATATGAACAAATTAGAATCAAGGTTTTTGGATCCAGGAACCAATATAGATCGGCAAGAATATCAATGAGGCATGAACATAACTTGGTTCTTGTGTGTAACCACAAAATATACTAAACAAAATGCTGGCATGAATTTGCTAGGATTGCATTAAACATGCAAATGAATATTTTTTAAGCAAAGGGATTCAAAGTTACTCTGTATCATATTACTTATTTTGCCATTAAAAGCCTAAACTCAAAGACAATGAAAATATAAACAGTAATAACTCAAATTAAAGCAGTTGTGAAATTGACTTGTACCCTCCCCTCATACTTTAATCAAAAGATCTTGGATAACCTTTTGTCAGTTGCTAAGGAATAAAGTCAGTACATTTTTTTTGTTCATGCAAGCATAATGATAAACATCAGTCAATGATTAAGATTCCAGATTGGAAAAGGTCAGATTTCAGGCATCTAAAAGTTGAACTGGCGCCGATTGATTGGAAATACATTTTGGTGGATAAAACAGCAGATGAGAAATGGCAGAGTTTCAAAACAGCGTAGGGTGCAAGCATGGTACTTAGAGTTGAAAAATAAATACAGGGTATCCAAAACTAGAATGCCTGGATGAATAAGGATATAAATGTGAAAATAAGAAAGGAAAAGGTGGTTTATGATACATACCGGAATAATAATAACCATAGAAATCAGAAAAAGTGTCTCAAATGCAGGAGAGAGGCGAAAGTGGAGTAAGGATGACTAAGAGATAGCATGACAAAAAGATGGCAGGCCAGTGCTAAACCAAATAGTGATATGTTCTTCAAGCTTATTAATTGTAAAAGATTATTGAAGGATAGAATGGGTCCCAGAAGAACCAGGCCCCCACAGCTCTACTACAAACCGACCGACTCCCACAGCTCTACTACAAACCGACCGACTCCCACAGCTACCTGGACTACACCTCCTCCCATCCTGCCCCCTGTGAAAACGCCATCCCATTCTCCCAATTCCTTCGTCTCCGCCGCATCTGCTCCCAGGAGGACCAGTTCAAAATACGTACAACACAGATGGCCCCCTTCTTCAAGGACCGCAATTTCCCCCCCCCGACGTGGTCGAC
>NC_057713.1:74105144-74110856 GCF_004010195.1 Chiloscyllium plagiosum
CGACTCCCCTCCCCCAAGTCCCTCCTCCCTACCTTTTATCTTAGCCTGCTGGACAAACTTTCCTCATTCCTGAAGAAGGGCTTATGCCCGAAACGTCGATTCTCCTGTTCCCTGGATGCTGCCTGACCTGCTGCGCTTTTCCAGCAACACATTTCCAGCTCTGATCTCCAGCATCTGCAGACCTCACTTTCTCCCCAGAAGAACCAAACAAGGTAAGCTGCTCTCTGAAGAAGAGTATGACAGAATTACTAAATGAATACTTTCCTTCTGTGTTTACCAAATTAGAAGATGGTGACAATGGCTTAGTTGAAAATGTGGGCAACTGAGTAGTATAGTGATATACTGGTATTAAAAAGGCTGGCAGCATTCCAGGTAGAGAAGTTACCACGCCCAGATGGCATTCATTGTAGATTGCTGGAAGAGGTAAAGAAGCAAATAGCAGACCAATTGACAGGAACTTTCCTGGTCTCTCTGAATGCAGTATTAGTTCTGGGAGACTGTAAAATTGTGAATGTGATACTGTTGTTTAAAAAAAAGGGGGCAAAGGATATCCCAGGAAACCACAGGCCTATTATTTTGACATCAATAGGAGGAACACTGATGAAGGCCAATATACAGCACAAAGTAAACATGTACTTGGAGAAAAATAAGTTAATACTTCATAGTCAACATGGCTTTGTCAGGACAGGTCATGTCTGACAAATTGATTGAATTCTTTGATGAGGTGACACAGGCAGTGGATGAGGGCAGTGCTGTGATGTTGTATATTTGGACTGGTAGAAAGAATTTGATTGGGTGCCACATGCTAGGTTAGTTAGCAAATTAGAAATGTTTGGGATTGATTGGTCTTAATAGCATGGATTAGACGTTGGCTATAAGATATAAAACTGAAGGTGGGTATAGATGGGCATTTTTCAGATTTGAGATGAGTTGAAAATGATAGTCCACAGGACCTTTGCTTTTTTTTTGATATATATAAATGGTTTGGATGTGGGTGTTGAGGACAATACCTCTAAATTTTCAGATAATATTAAGCCAGGGAGAATAGTGAATTGTGAAGTTGATGCTGAGTGACTCAGAGGGACATTAACAAGTCAGCCAAATAGGCAGGCAACTTGGCAGATGAATTTCAATGCAGAGAACTGTGAGGTAATGTATGGTGATACAATACAGGCTCAAAGGTACACCTTTGAGGGGACTACAGGAACAGAAGAAGTTTGGGATTCTAATTCATAATTCTCTGAAGGTAGCCAGGCAAATTGAAACAGTTGTTAAAAAGGCTTATAAAATTCTTAGAGTAGAGGCAAAGAAGGTGGTGCAGGAAAAGCACATCCGGTCAGACAGCATCTGAGGAGCAGGAGAGTTGATGTTTTGGGCATAAGCTCTTCATCAGGAATGAGGAAGGGCTTAGGCCTGAAACGTCGACTCTCCTGCTCCTTGGATGCTGCCTGACCGGCACCACACTCATCACCTCTGATCTCCAACTTCTGCTGTCCTCACTTTCTTCCCTCATTCCTGATGAAGGGCTTATGCTCGAAACGTCGACTCTCCTGCTCCTCAGATGCTGCCTGACTGGCTGAGCTTTTCCAGCACCACGCTCATTGTCTCTGATCTCCAGCATCTGCAGTCCTCACATTCTCCTAATTGTTTATAGGTAAAGGCATGAGTGTAAAAGCAAGGAAGTGATGCTACATCTTTACAAATCATTGATCAGTTCACATTTGGAGTTTTGTGATTAGTTTTGAGCAGCTTATTTAAGGAAGGATGTTAAAGCTCTGGAAAGAGTGCAAAGGAGATTTACTAGAATGGAACCAGGAATGAGGGATTTTAGATATAATATGTTAGATATATTAGAAAAATTGGGCTTATTCTCCTTAGAGCAGATACAATGAAGTGGTGACCTGAATGAGGTGCTCAAAATTAAAGAAGGATATTCTGCTTTCACTAGTGAGTGTGTTAATAACTATGGGTCACAATTTTTGGATTGTCAGCAATGGAGCTAGGAGTGAGATGAGGAGAAACATCTTTATTCAGAGAGTTGTTAAGATAAAGAATGCATTGCCTGGGAGTGTGATGAAAGCGAATTCCATTGGAGGTTTTAAAAGAGAGCGAGATATATATTAGAAAGTGATGAATTTAGAGGACCATGAAGGTAGGGCTGGAGAATGTGACTAGCTGGATAGCTCTGTTGGGAGTTGGTACAGACATGATCGGTCAACTGATTACCTCTATACTGCAAATTGTATGATTGCATATGTGTATGAAGTGTCTGAAGTCAGAACTGACTTCAGTTCACTTTTCAATTGCCTATTGTTATGTGGTGGCTCAGTCATGTGTATCAAATGGGCTGAGAATCATAGATTCAGAGAGATCTACAGTGCAGAGAAAGGCTTTTCAGTCCATCATGTCCATGCTGTGCAAAAACAACCATCTAACTATTCTAATCCCATTTTTCAGCACATCACATTATATGCCTTAGCATTGTGAGTGCATCTCAATGCTACTTCTAGTGACGATGGAGGCTCCAATTCTTTTACTATCATGTTGCTGACTGGGAATGTTGCCAACCTTTACTGTCTACCATTGGCATGTATGGGAAGGACTTACGAACTGGTACTCATGATAACCATCATGTTTGGTTGCATTGTGGACACACCTTCTGAGGCCATCAAGTCTTGAAAGTAGACTTGAATTCGGAGCATCTAGCTCAGAGGCAGAACATTACCCACTGTGTCACTGGAAACCCATCCCCTCAAATGGCTGATCCTCTGGAATAGTGGGTGACAGCAAATTGCTCTGATTTGGAGAGTTAGAATTAAATCTATATCTTACTCTGCAGCATTTATACTGGCCACGATAAGACTCTTTAATCCCACTCAGATGCTGTAAGTGGTAACTGCCAGGGTGAAAGAGACAAAAATACAGATGGGTAATTCACCATAAAATACATTTTGTGGCACAAACAAATAGAACATTGCACAGGGGAAAAGGAATTGGAAATGAAGAGTGAGTGTATTAAGAATTTATTTTAGGCAATTTAAAACAATACCGAGGGAATTCACGTGGAATACACTTAATCTGCCAAACCTTCATGACAAAAACCTGGACAGGACAGAAACATTGAGAGAGGATCAAAAGCTTTTTTAAAGAGGTTTGAAACCAGCTTACATAGCTCAATGAGAACTGAAGAGGTCTTTTAATTAGTGTATAATTGTCTGTTTGGTTCCATCTGCAGAAAAGACCAACAGATTTATCAGAAAAACCAACGTGCATAATTCAAGTTACTTAGATCTTGTGTACACTTAAAATTTCAGCTAAAATCAATGATACATTTTGGCACATTGATTACATTTGCTTTCTGAAAAAATATTTTAAGAAGATCGACATGATCAAATTTTTCCACAAATCTTCAAATGTTGATTCTCAAGGCACAAAGAAATAATTATTTTCCACTCAACTTAGTAGGTATTTTTCAGTGTTTCATTGTTGCTAGTCTTTTTCTGAGGCAATGGATCTATTGTAGAGAGCACAGTATTGATCTCTGTGCCCCATAAGCTCCTGGGTTAATTGTTTTCCTTTATTTCATGCAGTTCTCCATTTTTTTTTCATCTGACTCAACCGAACAGATACTTTTTGTGATACGAATACTGACTTCTTTTGCTGGCATCTTGTTGGAATCCCATTTTTTCTTCTAAGTGAGCAGAAACAAGTTATTAAATATAAGAACAATCAGAGACATCATATTACAATACAGAACTAAGATGCACAGCAAAATGATTGCCACATGTCAACAAGTTAAGTATCTGTCTGATCCCATTATAGGCTTGACATGTATGCAGGTAAAGTTCATGGTGGAAAATTGAATATCTGAGAACAGGTGACTAGAGGTGATGTGTCTGAAAAATTGTTACAGCTTGATAACCAATAGTTAGTGCATAGGAGCAGATGTGGAAGAAGTAAGGAGTGGCTGCACTACCAGCTTGTTCCTGCCAGTGGGATGTCTCAGCATTTTGAGGACGGTATTACTCTTCATGAGCTTCTGACTACAAATAATTGACTCCTAGCAGAATACTGGGCACCTAGAAAGTGGCTCCAGCTAGCAAGGAGGTTGAATCCATGGGAGAAATTCCTAAAAGAGAAGTAATTTGCTGAGGGTAGCATGGTAGTTCCACCTGGACAATTGTGTAGAGTTTGCACATTCTCTCCGCGCCTGCATGGGTTTCCTCCAGGTGCTCAGGTATCCTCCCACAGTCCAAAGATGTACAGGTTAGGTACATTGGCCATGCTAAATTGTCCATAGTGTCCAGGGATGTGCAGGTTAGGAAGATTAACTGTGGGAAATGCAAGAATGGTGAAGAAGCTGGGTCTGTGTAGGATGCTCTTTGGAGGGTCAGTGTGGACTCAATGAGCCAAATGGCTTGTTTCCACCCTGTAGGGATTCTAGGATTCTGTTCCATGATTCAATGGACCACATTATCTGAATTACTGTCATCTACAATAGGTGGAAGATGTTTGGAATTCTCTTCCACAACTGAATGCAGGATCTGTTTTAATTATAAATCTGAAATCGATTAATCTTTGTTAAGCAGAGCTAGTGGGGGATATGGACCAAATGCAGTATATGAAGTTCGGCCACAAATCAGCCATTGTCAAACTGAATGATGAAACAGGGTCGAGGGACTGAATGACCAACTCCTTGTTCCCATGTCTTCTGCTTGCATATATTCCAGCCCTGGAAATGTTCCACCCCACGATACCAATTTACATGGAATAAAGAGGTTCCTTTCTGGCCCAGAAGCAAATCTCAGTAACTACAGTGATGGAACAGAAGCGATACAGTAGGTTGACCAGTTCCTTTAACTTTTTGACCACAATGATACCTCAGTTGAGCTAGGTTGACATTGGCAACTCAAGATAGCAAGTCCCTGCTTCAAATCATCAACCCATTCCCAGAACTAGATTACAGTCAAGTCACAGCATATTTTGGCAAAATATATATTTAATATATCTCTTCAGGCTGTTTTAACCTGAAACTTTGCCTATGACAGTGGGGTTCTTTTCCACATTGTTACCTGAGCGGCTCTTGTTTACAAATAGTTTTGTAACAGAAACATTTGCATTCATTTTGAGTGCGAGCAGCAGCTGAGTTTAAATGAACCCGGAAGGCTACAGCTAAGGTGAGACAGTTTGTTTTAAAATTACTTACCGGTAGCGGGCAGCGGTGTTTTTTTTTCTTCACAGACAGAGCGGGAGCAGCAGGGGGAAGTGACGACAACCAGAGGGGCAGCCGGAAGCTGGTGTAGCGCAAGCTTACCTGGATAGGTTGTTTTTCCTATAAAAGCGCGCAGGAGAGGAACCCGAGACACTACAGAGGTAGTGTCTCCCACCCTCCCTCCTCCTCTAACCTAATAATAAGATCCGTTGTGGTAAGTAGGTAAGTGCTGCATTTTGCTTGTTCTATTCTTTAGACCTAGTTTTTTTTTAAAAGGTTACTTTTAGAGGGATGGCAGTGCAACGTTCCTCTTGCAACATGTTTGAGCTGAGGGATGCCATGGTCGTCCCTGCTGATTACACTTGCAGGAAGTGCACCCATCTCCAGCTCCTCCAAGACCGTGTTAGGGAACTGGAGCTGGAGTTGGATGAACTTAGGATCATTCGGGAGGCAGAGGGGGACATAGATCGGAGCTTTAGGGAAGTAGTTACTCCAAAGAT
>NC_057713.1:74113690-74130580 GCF_004010195.1 Chiloscyllium plagiosum
AAGGTCGTATGAGGAAAGGCTGAGGCACTTGGGTTGTTTTCATTGGAGAAAAGAAGGTTTAGGGGTGACTTGATAGAGGTGTACAAGATGATTAGGCGTATAGATAGGGTTGATTATGAGAACCTTTTTCCACATATGGAGTCAGCTATTATGAGTGGGCATAGCTTTAAATTAAGGGGTGGTCGGTATAGGACAGATGTTAGGGGTAGATTCTTTACTCAGCGAGTCGTGAGTTCATGGAATGCCCTGCCAGTAGCAGTGGTGGACTCTCCCTCTTTATGGGCATTTAAGCGGGCATTGGATAGGCATAAGGAGGATAGTGGGCTAGTGTAGGTTAGGTGGGCTTGGATCGGCGCAATATCGAGAGCCAAAGGGCCTGTACTGTGCTGTATTTTTCTATGTTCTATGTTCTATTTGTTTTAATTATGTTTGGCATGGATGATGTTTTGTGCTGGTGCCTCATTTCACTTGGATTAACATTGATCCCTTGACAAGCAAAGTAACATAAAAACAAAAGATTTGGTCATTCAATCATTTAGTTCTGTATGTAGGCGTGAAATGTTGGATTTAGGCAATGACCATTTGCCTTGCGTGTTTCCAATATTCCTTTGTAGTTAGCTAACACAATCATTAAAGCAAATTATATAACTTGTATTAATATTAATATGGTGGCTTGCACATTCTCGAGATATTCCAAAGTACTTTACCAGTATTATATTCATTATGAAGTGTTATTATGTTTTGTTGATATTCTCAGTACAGCCAACAATAACTTGCATTAATAATGTTTTTAGTGGATTAGCAATTCCCATGCCAATTATAATAGTAATCGATTAGACACACAGCCATGCAAAGAAATATGCAACCAAAAGCTTGTTGAAAGAGGTAGGCTTTAAGGAAGATCTTTAAGGAGGAGGCAGACAGAAACAGAGGCAGAGTCTAAACAGGGAATTTCAGAGGTAAGGACCCAGGCAGCTGAAGGCATAAGAGCTGATGGTAGACTGAAAAAAATCATGGAAACTCAAGTTTGGATGAGCAAGTTTGGATGAAGAGCATTACTGTTCTTGAACAATCAGGCACACAAAACTGTCACATCTGAAAATTGCCCAGCCTCGCTACTCTGTTCAAAAATAATTATTCCTTTTGCTAACTCATTCATGAATGCAAGAACCAGTGATATGTCTGGGAATTGCATTCATTTCTGTGTTAAAACATTCAGCTTTTGATTACACACAGTGAAGTGTACTACTATAGCCATGTCTAGAAATCTTAAATGCCCCAGAATGTACAAGCAATTGCCAGTCCCAGCTCTTCACAATATATGTTCTGAAGTAGTCATACCAGATACAAAATGATAATTCTGTTTTTCTTCACAGATGCTGCTGGATTTGCTGAGTTTCTCCAGCAATTTCTGTTTTGTTTGTTTCTTTCACATTACAATTCCAGAGAGTAATTAATGTTTCTAACTGATTTGCAAGCAAGCCTCAATTATTCCACATTGGCAAGCAAGCATCCTCATCACTATCACATTGTTGAATTCTTGCTCAGATGTAATGTTACCTTCTGAGTCCAATGTTACTTCAGCAACCTTTGCTTCAGACCTTTGGTCTTTCTGAGTTTCACTGTCATTCAGAACTTTTGTTATGATCAAAGATAAGATCTACAAGCAGACAGTTTAAACTGATTCTCATCTACTCAAGTTCGTTAACCGTCATGACCACACTAATTGTTTATCTCTGTGAAATAACGACACAGAGGTCTGTAACTGATCCCCAAATCCCCCATTATTTACATGTGGACAGTACATGGGCTCTGACCAGTCAGATCAAAGCCAGTCCCTAGAATGAGGAAACTCTCTGAATCTCATGTTTATTTTTTTTCTTCTTTTTTTATTTTTTATTTTTTTTACCCCCACACTACTGCCTAACTGCGGTAGTACTTATTTTTTTCCCCCAGCACCCATGTTGTGTGTGTGCAGGTGTGAGACACAGTGAGAGACACAAGGTGTCTCATGTTTATATCTGTCAGCCCGGGCTCCCTGATTGGCCCAGGCTAACAACCCCCATCAAGAATCTCATAGTTAATGTGATCAAGCTGTTCTAATCACTACACTCTGCTGGTATAAATAATGATTAGATTTATCTACTATCACACTAAAATAAGACTACATCATTTATTCAAATCCAGAAGCAAAACTTGTGCATGATTTTATTCTTAGATATGAATTGAGACAATTTAGCAATTGATCACTTTCCACCTCTCACTTTGAAAGCATGACCTCTCGTTATTGAATCCTTCACCTCGGGGAAAAAGCTTGTCTCTACCCATCCTGTCTATACCCTTCATGATTTTGTAAACCTCAATCAGGTCCTCCCTCAATCTCCTTTTTTCTAGTGAAAATAAGCCTAACCTACTCAACCTTTCTTCATAGCTAGCACCTTCCATACCAGGCAACATTCTCGTAAACCTTCTCTGCACCTTCTTCAAAGCATCCATATCCTTTCAGTAATGTGGCAACCAGAACTGTACACAGTATTCTAAATGCGGCCGAACCAATGTCTTGTACAATTTTAACATGACTTGCCAGCTCTTATACTCAATACCCCGTCCGATGAAGGCAAGCATACTATATGCCTTCTTGACCACTCTATCCACCTGTTCAGCAACCTTCAGGGTACAATGGACCTGCACTCCCAGATCTCTCTGCCCATCAAATTTTCCCAAGGCTCTTCCATTCATTGTATAATTCGCCCTAGAATTAGACTTGCCTAAATGCATCACCTCACATTTTTCAGGATTGAAAACCATCTGCCGCTTTTCTGCCCAATTCTCCAGTCTATGTATATCCTCCTGTACTCTCTGACAGTCCCTTATTCTTTCTCCTACTCCACTTTGTGTCATCTGCAAACTTGCTGATCATACCAACAGTGCCCTCTTCTAGATCATTTATGTATACCACAAACAACAGTGGCCCCAATACTGACCCCTGTGGAACACCACTGGTCACCTTTCTCCATTTCGAGAAACTCCCTTCAACTACTACTCTCTGTCTCCTGTTGCTCAACCAGTTCTGTATCCATCTAGCTGGAACACCCTGCACACCATGTGACTTCACTTTGTCCAATGGGGAACCTTATCAAATGCCTTACTAAAGTCCATGTATATAACATCAACAGCCCTTCCTTCATCTAACAACTTGGTTACTTCCTCGAAGAACTCTATCAAGTTGGTAAGGCATGATCTCCCCCACACAAAACTATATTGCCCATCACCGATAAGCTCATTCCTTTCCAAATATAAATAGATCCTATCTCTCAGTACCCGGTGTCTGGATGACAGAGGGAAGAAAAGCACGTTGTTCAAAACAGGTGGAGATCTGGGATTCTTGGGAATGAAATGTCCGAGCAGATGTGGTGGAGGAACTGGGAGAATGGGATGGAGTTCTTGCAGGATACAAGGTGTGAGTAGGTGTAATCCAGGCAGTGATGGGAGTCTATGGGTTTGTAGTGAACGCCCGTCTGGAGTCTATTGACAGAGATGGAAATGGAGAGGTTAAGAAAGGGGCGGAAAGTGTCCAAGATGGATCACGTGCATTTGAGGGCAGGGTGAAAGTTGTTGGCGAAGTCGATTAACTGCTCCAGTCATCGATGTAACAGAGGACAATTTGGGGCACAGTGTCTGTGTAGGTACTGAAGACGGACTGTTCAATATAACCAACAAAGAGGCAGGCATAGCTGAGGCCCATCTGGGTGCCCATGGCTATCCCCTTGATTTTGAGGAATTGGGAGAAGTTAAAGGAAAAGTTGTTGTGGGTGAGGACCAGTTCGGCGAGGCGAAGGATGGTATTGGTGGAGAGGAACTGGCTGGGTCTGTTGGAGATGAAGAAGCAGAGGGCCTGGAGGCCATCCTGGTAGGGTATGGACATGTATAAGGACTACATGTCCATATTGAAGATAAAGCTCAGGGGTTCGGGGAAACTGGAGGTTACTGAAGAGATGGAGGACATGGTTGGTGTTGCGGATGTACGTGGGAAGTGCCTAAACTAAGGAGGAGAGGATGGAGTTGAGGTAGGACGAGATGAGTTCGGTGGGGCAGGACCATGCCGAGACAATGGGATGGCCAGGGTAGTTGTGCTTGTGGATCTTGGAGAGCAGGGAGAGCCAGGCAGTCTGGGCTGAGTGACAATGAGATGGAGGCAGTGGAGGGGAGATCATTGGAGGCAATGAGGGTACAAACAGTGCGAGTGATTTTGGCATGAGGGTTGCGGTGGGGACATGGGCAAGGGGGAGGTAGGACGTGGTGTCAGAGAGTTGGCGTTCAGCCTCTGTGATATAGAGGTCCATTCTCCAGAATACCACTGCGTGCCTTTGTCAGCAGGTTTGACGGTGAACTGGGAGCTGGTGCAGACAGAGTAGAGTGCTGTATGTTTGGAGGAGGGGAGGTTGGAGTGTGTGAGGGGGGTGAAGAAATTGAGACAGTCATCGGTAGTCAGCAATGAAGGGCTCTAGGGTGGGCACAAGGCCAGCGGGGGGTGACCAAGTCGTGGATGAAGGTTGGAGGTGGGAGAAGGGGTCCTCAGAAGGAGCTTTGGAGTTTTTGTCAAAGAAGAAGACATAGACGCAGAGGCTCATACAGCTCCTATCATACAGCAGATTTACACAAGATACCGCATTCATTTCTGCAAATCTCCTTCATGAGCATTTTATCCTGGTCATTGTCCAGCGTAATATAGTGTGTGAGGAAACTTTACTCAGCTGTAGTTAGCAAAGCATCAGGAATTCCTTATGGCAATGGTTAACTGGGGGTCAGAATTGGGAATAGAAAGCGAGCAGGCAAAGATATCATGATACAATTTCTTATATTTGTCATGCTGTGAGCCATTTTGCTTTGAATGTTAAAAATGGTTCAATATTGCTTTCATATATCAATTAGACTCATTCCCTGATAGGAGATACGTAATTCGAACTGCATGACTCCACCATGAAGTATGCACAATGACACAAGTCATGTCTCTATTTTCAATCAATTGGACAAAGAAAAAGTAATTTTAAACATATTTCCTTTAGCTCAGGAAGAAAGTGATTTTAGCAACTGTGCCCAGCAAAAAATGTTCATGCATGAGGCTGTAACTTAAAACTGAAAGTACCAGTGGTGTTTTACTTCCAGAACCTTAGCAAGTACAGAGTCTATAGAAGGGAAATTCCCAGAGGAAATTCTGAATTTAACTGCCGAGTGGAAAATTCAGTGCCTCCAGAATGAGAACTCCAGAGTTAATCCAGAGGAAAACTAGGATTTCAGGACATACACCATATATATTAAAATAAAACATTGCTTGAATATATCAGGAGATTGAAAATAAGCTTATTTGGACTTTTCCATGTATCTTTGTGGCAAATTACCCTAAAACTGCCAACAATTGGTCAAAAGAAATCAAAAATTTACTTAAAGTTGAAACTGACTCAAAAATAAATGTAGTAAGTTGCCATTTCATTAATTCTCTATTAATAATATATAATGTTGCTAAGCTTGTAACACTATTATGCATTACAAACATACCTCTTCTGTTCTGAATAACCGTCTTTTCTGTTTCATAGTTGGTGGGCCTTGTGTTAGGTGTTGTTTTCCAATCTGTGTATTTGTCCCAACAGTTGATGTCTTTTTATCGGTGCTCACTTTTTCATGTACATTAGAAGACGCAGTCACATGGGTCTGGGTTTGGATTCCTCCTTCTAAAGTATCTGCTCAAAACAGGATTTTTAAAAATTGCTGCATTCTCAATCAGCAAATGAAAAATTACTAATACAGACAAATGGCACATAAAGAAATCCTCAACCCAAGATTTGATCCAGACCTCCTTAAAACAATAGTCTCTTTGGACATCCTGAGAAACTGTGATGATAGTCTGTATGAGCTAGATTCAACATTCATATACACCATGAACCTAGTTCCATCAGGAAGTTTATAGACAGCATAAGTGATTCTAAACCTTGGTGGGTGAAGGAGAAGGACAGTGAACTAAATTACTTGCAGCACTGTTTTGGGTCTTTTGTTATGTAGTATTGGAATGTCAAACGTCAAATATTTTATGTGGAAACAGAATGCATGTTCAACAACTACTCTATACAGTTATACAATGGTTCTAATGTGGTGGCATTATTTTTTCTATTGCACAAATCCATCATTTGTTTTGCATTGCCAAATCAAAAATCAATATCACACCTATTCTTTTTCCTAAGAGAAAATTGGAGTGATATTTGAAACAGATGAAGAGAGAGACTAGGCTGCAGTGAGAGATTGGCAAATTTGGATTGCTCAACAAAAGGTAAGCTGAGTTGACTGGTCTGCACCAGTGATGTGAACTTCTAATGCTTTAAAGTATTTATCTGCCATGAATGTGCGATTGCAGAGTTACAAGTGTATATGAGATGCAAGGTTTGAGTGCGAGGATTACCGCTGTGTTAAATGTGTGATGGTATAATAAAGCACATTGAGTTGAAGGGTTGGGATTGCTGATTGGTGAGGGTAGTGATATGACCAGTGAGTGAGGCTGGTTACATGGTTAGTAGGATATGGCTTTTGAAGGTCAATTTCATTCATCTTGAAAATTCATATGGGATTATGAAAATTCTCCCTGTGCTGTGTGACGATGTTGTTCCTTCAACAAGGTTATGTGGTCCTTGTTTTCTTTTCAAAAGGGGTTGTAAAAGGCAGAGGTCTGTTGTTCCTATTTTGTCTGGGTTACTTTGATTGTAGCTAACAGATACTGCCTAAGGCAACAATCAGGGAAAAGGGCTTTTCGGTTTTTTTAAAAACACTTGTACAATGAAAGGGGAGTGGCCAATTCTCCAAATTCAGGGAGTTTTGCCAGCTTGGTTTGGTTTTAGCTGGTAACCCAGAGAAGCTGCTGGAGTGAAGATGTTCCATGCCTCAGCAAATGATCCCTAGTTGATTCTCTCTGCCATCTCTCTCCTGTAAGAACCTGTGTTTGAATTAACCTCTTTGTCAAGAGGTGTGTTTATGGGATGTTGCAGGAAATTGGAACAGCTCTTTGTTAAGTTGTGGGGAATATCGTGTCAGTTGCGTTTTCACATCATTGTTATTCTCAATTCTGTTTTCCTCTGTTTGTGATTCCTTTGATGGTGTGTAAATAAATTCTGGTTTACTTGAAGCCAAGCGGTTTAACCAGCTGCATCACTTCTGGGATATCCACCTGACATCTGCCTGAAACAAGTCAAAAAATTAGGGTCTGTGCTACCTTCTTAAAATGTTTTGAGGGAGTCTGGTCTGGTCCATAACAGCTGCCATCCATATTTGAAGAGTACTACAAATGGCACTTACCTCTGTTGCTACTTGCTCCCTCTGCATCCTGAGTATGGACTTGAAGGTATCCTGTACCCTTGCCCCCATAGGACATTTCAGAATCACAGAATTGTTATGGCACAAAAGGGGCCAAATGGCTCTTCATTCCTGCACCAACTATTCAAATGAGCATAATTACCTATTGCCAATATCCTGCTTTTCCTCCACACACTTGCATGCTATTCCTATCCTATGACCTACTTGTCTTTTCTCTTGTCTTCACTTTTCCCGAGGACTGGGTGATAGATATTCGTTGGTTTAGTGCACACTTGTGCGATCAGGTAGTTTGGAAGGAACTAGAGGCTGACAATAGTCATGCCATATTAAGTGACTCAGTTGAATATGCCTCCACCACACTTCCAGGCAGTGCAATCCCTAACCAAACTATTCACTGTTTGAAATTCTCTCCTTTTTGCCACTTCTACCAATGTCTCCAGTACAGCTGAGCACTTTGTGCACACACTCTTTCAAATGTTCATCTAATCTTCATTACAGCATATATTCAGTTTTCAAATTACTCCTAGCACTTTCAGTTACCACAATGTGTATCCTCATTAAATGGTGTGGGATGCCTTTACATCATGTTGGTCACTTGAGCTATGACGCACCCCCTCCAGTAGTTACTCTGATTACATGCAGCAGTCACGTACGTACTGTTTGCAGCATACTGAAAGGATCTGCACTTATTCCAGGTTAGTTGTGGATTAATCATGATCTCTCTATTGGTTTCTCCCCCATCTCAGTAATCAACAACATTTTCATATTAAAAAGCCAATTAATAATTACAACATAAAAGTGTATATTTCAAACTAACCCTATGACAGGTGATGGAGACATTGAAAACATATTTTATGTACCGGGACAAATCAGTTGGAGAGTTTTGAAGTTCAATCATAGAAAATAATTTCTTGGAGGGAGTAGAACATCTGAATATATCAGTGGCTTTACCATCCAAACAACAGAGTTCAGTATCTTGAGTCATGTTTTGAATGTCAATAAGAGGTGGTGCTTAGATGAAAGGTAAATTCATCATTCAACCAGCTAAAGAAATGGAAAATCAAGATTTGACAAATCTGTTACACTTGAAGATGTTAATAACAAAATTGATTTAAAAAAAGAGCCAATGGATATTATTTGCTTAGATATACATAAGCCTGGATGTAAAGTTCATTTTCGTCACCATACTACAAAGAGCAGAGAAAAATCAGCTATACAGCATATTCAAAAAGAACGGGTACCAATGAACATAGTTCACCTATTTCTCAGCAACAAACCCAAACAAGCAAACAAAACACATCCAGGAACCGTAGCCACTCTCCCCTACATCAAAGACATCTCTGGAATGACTGTCAGACCACTCAGACCTTTTGGTATCATGGTAGACCGCAAACCCATCAACACACTAAAACAGCAACTAATGAACTTGAAAGACCCCATACAGACAACAAACAAAACTAATATCCTTTACAAAATACCTTACAAGAACTGTAACAAATACTACATTGGACAAACGGGCAGAAAACTAGCCACCATGATGCATGAACATCAACTGGCCACAAAATACATGACCCACTCTCACTAGTATCCATACAAATAAGGAAGGACACCACTTTGACTGGGACAACACAGCCATCCTAGGACAAGCCAAACAAAAACACGCGCAAGAATTCCTAGAAACATGGCATTCCAACCAATACTCTATCAACAAACACATCAATTTGCATCCCATCTACCACCCTCTGATAAAAAGAACCAGAAACGACATCACCACAGGAACTGACACCACCACGGGAAATGACATCACCAACCCAAGGAAACCTAAACACATAAATAGAAAGCGGGTCACTAACACCAGTGCTTCACCAGAGGCTCACTGATGATGTTACCTAGTATGGTGCTGAAATGTCTGAAAACGAACCTTTCAGCTCAGTGAGCAAACCTACATCCAGAACCTCAACCTCAGCCACAAATCTTCTCAAAACTTGCTAATTCATAAGTCTTTTTGATAAAGTCACCCACAGGAGGGTGGTTAAAAAATTTAAAGCACATTGGATGGGAGTTAATATCTTGGAACAGATTACTGATCGGCTAGGCAGAAAACAGACAGCAGGAATAAATGGATCATTCTTATGTTGTCAGGTTGTGACTATAAGGTTCAGTATTTGAGCCTTAGCTGTTTATAATACATAGCAATGATTTTGAGGTGGAGATCAAATATAGTCTTATTTGCTGTTTGTCAGATGATACAAAGCTCAATGGGAAGGTACATTGCTGTGTTCCACAGGGATCGGTGCTGGGTCCACTCTTATTTGTCATTTATATAAATCATTTAGATGAGAATATAGAAGGCATGGTTAGTAAGTTTGTGGATGACACAAAAATTGGTGGTATAGTGGACAGTGAAGAAGGTTATCTAAGATTACAAAGATATCTTGATCGATTGGGTCAATGGGCTGAGGAGGGGCAGGAGTTTAATTTGGATATGTGCAAGGTATTGCATTTTGGTAAAACAAACAAGGGCAGGAGTTACACAATTAAAAGTAAGGGATTGTTTAGTGTTGTAGAACAGAGAGACTAGGGGTTCAGGTACATAATTTTTTGAAGTTTGCATCACATGTAAACAGGGTGATTAGGAAGACATTTAGCATGCTTGCCTTCATTGTATAGGAATTGGGATGCCACGTTGAGGTTGTACAGAGTGTTGGTGAGGCCTTTTCTATAGTACTGCCATGTCATGAGAAGTATATTATTAAGCTGGAGAGGGTTCAGAAGAGGTATATCAGGATGTTGCTTGAAATGGTGGCTTTTACTTATAAGGGGAGGCTGGATAGGTTGGGACCTTTTCACTGTAGCATAGGAGGTTGAGGAATGACGTTATGGAGGTTTATAAAATCACGAGGGGTATAGGTGAATGGCAGGTGCCTTTTCCTTAGGGTGGAGGATTTCAACACTAACGGGGAATGTTTTTAAAGTGCTAGGAGAAAGATTTAAAAAGATACGAAGGGCTTTTTTTTTACACAGAGAGTCGTTCGTGTGTGGAATCAACTTCCAAAGAAGTGATGAATGTGGGTACAGTTAAAATGTTTAAAAGGCATTTGGATAAGTACATGAAAAAGAAATGTTTGGAGGGATGTGGGCCAAGCAAGTGGGACTAGTTTAGTTTGAGATTATGATCAGGGTGAACTAAAGACCAAAGGATGCATTTAAGTGCTGTATGACTCTATAAGAAGTGCTTTCAAGACGATTTGGACAGACTTAATGAATGAGCAAAAACGTAGACATAATATACTGTGAAAAAATGTGAGATTATCCACTTTGGTCGGAGAAACAAATGTGCAGAGTGTTTTTCAAATGGTAAAAGATTTGAAAGCGTAGATATAAAAAGGGACTAAAGTGTCTTATCAAAAAATCACTGAGGTTGACGTGTAGGTACAATAAGCTATTAGGAAGGCTAATAGAATGTTAGCCTTTATCATAGTAGGATTTGAGTACAGGAATTGTCATGCCTTGCTTCAATTGTATATAAGCTTGGTTAGACCAAGATATTTCCCTTGTTTGGGGAGTCTAGAACTAGTGGGCACAATATAAAAACAAGAGGGAACTTAAATAGGATCTAGATTCGAAGAATTTTTCTTTACTCAGGGAGTTGTGAGCCTTTGGAATTCTTTAACAAAGATGACTGGAGAATCTCAGTCTTTTTGAGTCTGTTTAATGTAGAGATTGATAGATTTCTGATTGCCAGTGGTGTATGGAGTTATGGAGATGGAGTGAAAAAATGTCATTGAAATGTTCAATAAGCCATGATAATATTGATCATCTTATTCCTGATGAAGGGCTCCGGCTCGAAACATCAATTTTCCTGCTCCTCGGATGCTGCCTGACCTGCTGTGCTTTTCCAGCAACACGCTCTCAACTAAGAGGTGAAGTAGTCTCAGGAGGGCTCTGGCCTGATGGAGGTGCTAAGATAGAGAGGCACTATTTGAATATGATGATGACATATTCTGATCAATTGCTGAGAAGTGGTGGGTGCATTGTCAGTTTAGGGAGAGGCAAGAGATGCAATGGTACTTGGGGTGATCCTTCTGTCAGCACAACTGTTTGTAAAGGCTCTGCTAGAGTCCATTCTATTTATCTGGCTCTTCCATTTCTGAGCTGTAGTATTGCCTCAGATACATTCATCCTGGCATCTTTTTTAAAATGTCTTCTATTTCTGATTTGTAGCATCCATAGTTCTTTCAATTTTTAAAAATCACTTCAACTATTTCAAAATCTTTGTTTTTTTAAATGTATGCAGTTGAAAGTCATACGAGCCCATGTTTTTATGTGTGGTTCTTTTCTTTCTCTTTTACTACAATCTCTTTAAAATACAATGCATCTTTATCTTATTCTTATTTCTGATCAAAGAGCTACATCTGTACATACTGACAAGGGTACTGGAACCATTTTGTGATTCTAATTTGCTACCTCCAGTGCTTTGTCTTATTCATTTAGCATTGAATAACAGTCAGAAACAGAAATTCTGACAGATTTGTAGCTGCCGAAATCCACTGAGTTCCCTGAATTTGGCACAGTGGACATGTTGGCAACATGTTGGCAACACACATATATACAGATCACATTTGTAATTGTTTAATAATGGACATACAGGTTATATTTCAGAACAGTAATACATCTAAGAAGTTCAGCTAACCCTGTAAACCTAGAGGTGTATGTAGTTCATTTAAATCATTCACTGAAGTTATACCAGAGTATTATGTTACTCTGATATTAACATACAGAAGGATACTTGTTGCATACATTCAACTTGTCTGTGCCTGTTATTTGAACAGACATTGGGGATTGATTTTTCTAATTAAATAATATGTAATGAAACATCTTACAAGTATGTTTAATATCACCAAGAATAATACCTAGCTACAACCTTATGTTACTGTCCTAAACTCCTGCCGGAATTCTGTTTCTTTATTTCACATTCTTTATCAAATTTTGTGACTATTAAAGAGTGTTAAGTTAGTCTGGAGGAATACTGAAATACAACAAGTAATGATAACTCTTGTGTAAAAAATGACCCCAAACTTTTAACCAAAAAATATCCAAACTTTTTGCACTTATTGTCTACTTGATACTGATGTCAAGCTTGGCCTGGTGCGAACTCTTTCTTGGATAGAACCACAGAATAGCTCAGTATTGAACGTGGATGTTCAGCTCCTCATCTCTGCATACATCAACATGTAAAGTCAAGGTTGCCAGCTCATTGGTGCACACTGTATCCCCACCAATACTGCCCTCCTGGTAACATGGCATCAAGAAAGAACAGTAGAACAGCCCACTTCTGAATCAAAGTCATTGAGATTGAGCAGTAGATAAATAATTATGCAGCAGCTGGAGAATTGCAGATATCAATGAAGAATGTTGGAGAGTGGAGGGACTTGTCCACAGCTTTGGCAGAGACCCAAGAATTGCTGCACAGAGGAAAGCCTCACATGTGGCCACAGCTGACTTTGGAGGCTTAAAATACGTTAATGAAAATCATCAGAATGGATTCTCATTTTCTTGCACAATTCTCTAAATCTTTATTCTGAAAACACGCATGAAATTTAGGCACTGCCCATTTCAAAGCTAGCCTTGGATGGTGTATCAGATTCATGAAGAGCTAAAATTTTATACAGACAGAAGACTAATATTTTGCAGTATCTCCCAGGGGAACTTGATGGCAGGTTTATCATATTTCAGCAGTTTAGACTCAAGCATTGATTAATGAAGTGTTAGTGAAGACAACAATAAGAATAGTTTCAGTTACGCTGTCATGTATATTTGACAGAATAGAGCTTAAGCCAACAATGATATTCAAGAGAAAAACATTCACAAGAGAGAATAGATTAATGAAGGTGACTTGAAACGAAGCATGAAGGAAGTTTACAATGTGGATTGTGTTAAAAAATTGAAGTTTTCATCTGGGACATGTTGTTGAAGCTAGATCAGAAATCAATGATATTCCAGACTCCATACAGACAGTTGCCCAAGGCTGGAATCAGCATCTGCAGACCTCACTTTCTCCTCAAGGCTGGAATCAAACCTGGGTCCCTGTGCTGTGAGGCAGCAGTGCTAACCATTGAGCCACCATGCTGCCCTATTGCAGTGATTCCCAAAGGTAAACCAGCTATGCCTAACAGTTGGGTGTCTAATAAGCTCTTCAGTGGTAGCATAGGAAAGAAAACCTACCATTCCAGGGATCATCCGTATGAATCTCCGCTGGACATGCTCCAGTGCCATTATATCCTTCCTGAGGTGTGGGGACCAAAACTGGACACAGTACTCCAAATGGGGCCTAACCAGAGCTTTATAAAGTCTCAGTAGCACAACGGTGCTTTTATATTCCAACCCTCTTGAGATAATTGACAACATTGCATTCGCTTTCTTAATCACAGACTCAACCTGCATGTTTACCTTTACTGGAGATCAGCCCCCAGTCCCTTCATCCAGATCATTAATATATAATGTGAACAGCTGCGGCCCCAACCCTGAACCCTGCGGGACACCGCTTGTCACCGGCTGCCCTTCCGAAAAAGAACCTTTTATCCCAACTCTCTGCCTTCTGTCAGACAGCAAATCTTCTATCCATAGCAGTAGCTCACCTCGAACACCATGGGCCCAAACCTTGCTCAGCAGCCTCCCGTGTGGCACCTTATCAAAGGCCTTTTGAAAGTCTAGGTGGACCACATCCGCTGGGTTTCCCTGGTCTAACCTACTCGTCACCTCTTCAAAGAACTCCAACAGGTTTGTCAGGCACGACCTCCCCTTACTAAATCCATGTTGACTTGTTCTAATCCGACCCTGCTCTTCCAAGAAGGTTGAGTTACCCTTCCTCAGAAGTGATGGTTGCTAGGAAAGTGCGGGTTTATAGGAAGAAGGTAGGATGGAGGGAGGTGTTAAGGAGTAAGTGATAGGGAGGGTTAGAGTCCAAATAGAGAGCAGAGCAGTTGGACAGACAAAAGAGTGGATAACAATCTGGCTAGGAATGGGAATAGCTATTAATGGGGACTGTTAGTGGCTAACAAATGTTGTGTGGAATAGCAGACCATGTGATAACAAGGCCCGGTTTGTGGAGGTTGGAATAAAGTCAAGGGAGAGCTGAAGACGTAGAGTTGTTGAACTTGATAATGAATCTAGGAGGCTACAGGGTCCTCAAGAAGAAAATTAGGTGTTGTTCTTATTTTGAATTTGATAAATTCGATGGATTTAGTGTGCAGAAATGAATGCCTGTTTCCATGGACAGTTTTTTTTATCTATAAAAATTATTTTAATAATAAAAATACTTCTGGCTCATTTTATGCTACTTTTAGGGTTGTGTTGGGATTTTGGGGAGCAACCTCTGATACAGTGGTCCTAATGGCAAGGCAATGGGAAGGGATAGAATTCAATCCTTTCAAAAATGACCCTCATGTAAAAGACCACCTCCTTTTTTGACTATGAATATAGTCATAAGGATTCAACTTTGACCTGAATATAAATGGTATATCCCACTTTGTCAGTGATGATATTAAACTTTACATATAGTACAGTTCAATTCACTGGTCGTTCAAGTATTTTCAGACTTTTGAGGACACAACAAATGCTACATCAATATAGCTGCATGATAAGTCAATAAGACCATAACACATAAGGTGAATCAACTCAACTGTCCTCCACTATTCAATAAGATTATGGCTCATTAGATTATCACAATAATCCTCAATACCATTTTCTTGTCTTTCTCCATAAACCTCGATTCCCTTCCTGATTAAATATCTGTCTATTCTCAGCATTGCAATTACTTCATGATCCAGCTTCTATTGCACTCTGTGGTAAAGATTCACTGCCCTCCAGAAATTCCTCTTCATCTCTGTCCTAACTGGGTGACTGCTTTCTCTGAGATTATGCACTCTGCTTGTAGATGTTCCCACAAGGGGAATTCACTTCTCTACATTCATCCTGTCAGTGTCCATAAGAATCTTATATATTTCACTATGTTCATCTTTCATTTTCCAAACCTTCAATGAGTACAAGTGTAACGCAGTCAACCTCATCTCATAAGGAATTTCCGTACCTTCCCTGGAATGGCTTCAAGCCAATATCTTTTCCCTTAGATAAGAGGCTCAAACTTTACATAATATTCCAACTGTGGTCTCACTAGGGCCTTGTATACTTTTATCAAGACTCCCTATTTTTAATCCTCCAGTGCCTTGAAAATAAAACTAACATTCCATTTGCCTCCTTTATTTTCTGCTGAACTTACATGCTAACTTTTTTTGGGATTCATAAATCATACTGCACCCAGGCAACCTAAAAAGGGGCTGAATTTCATCTAAGCTAAAATGGGACATCTTCACATATACTTTAAAAATAAAGAGCTTCATTCATTGTCAGTCCAAGGTCCATGTCATTCAATTTTCAGGCTGGCCCCAAAATGGGAAGCTAGTTCTCCACCTTATTTTAACATTTATATCAGGGTCCTGTGCTAGTGATATGGCTCAATGGCATTTTTGACATTTAATGGGAATGGAGTGCAGGGTACGCAATGTGCCCATTGGTTTGGACTTTAAGTGGCCTTGAAGGATTACTGAAAGCTGCAGTCAAATATATGAGTACAGACAGACAGACAAAGACCCCTTGGCGCATACAGCCTGTCTTGAACAAATGTGGCACCTTGTACAACACCATAAATACATACTTCATTCCCCTCAAAAACCATGAAATTTCTTGGGAGTGGTGGAAACTAGAGAAAAATTCAGACCAATGTGGAGAAATGTATCTGGAGAATTCCTTCCAAGTGAGTGAAATTAGTCAAGGAGATCAAGATCACTCAGAATAAATAATTTCATGTAGCATCTAACCTTTTGTACAATGCAATCTCTGACCCAGTCAGAAACAAGCCTAGCTCTTGCTAGAAGGCAGTCAGTGAATCAGAGACCATGTGCGAACCTGTTTCAGAAGTTCACAACCTTCTGAAATTAAACTACTTTCTTGAGCTGGCTTAAAACTTAAAATTGGGAACTGAAATTTTATCTAACCTATGTATTGGAACAAGCTGTCAGTAAAAGTGCAATTGATTTATTTCATTGTCAAATAAATCCAAGTAGGTATTCCCGAGGTCTGTGCTTTCTTAAGGTATAGAGTCCCAGCTTGTTATAGAATCATAGAGATGTACAGCATGGAAACAGACCTTTCAGTCCAATCCGTCCATGCCGACCAGATATCCCAACCCAATCTAGTCCCACCTGCCAGCACCCGGCCCATATCCCTCTAAACCCTTCCTATTCATTAACCCATCCAAATGCCTATTAAATGTTGCAATTGTACCAGCCTTCACCACATCATCTGGCAGCTCATTCCATACACGTACCACCCTCTGCATGAAAAAGTTGCCCCTTAGGTCTCTTTTATATCTTTCCTCTCTCACCCTAAACCTATGCCCTCTAGTTCTGGACTCCTCGACCCCAGGGAAAAGACTTTGTCTATTTATCCTATCCATGCCCCTCATAATTTTGTAAA
>NC_057713.1:74133195-74145641 GCF_004010195.1 Chiloscyllium plagiosum
GTAAGGTCCTAGGGAGTGTTGCTGAACAAAGAGACCTTGGAGTGCAGATTCATAGCTCCTTGAAAGTGGAGTCGCACGTAGATAGGATAGTGAAGAAGGCGTTTGGTATGCTTTCCTTTATTGGTCAGAGTATTGAGTACAGAAGTTGGGAGGTCATGTTGCGGCTGTACAGGACATTGGTTAGGCCACTGTTGGAATATTGTGTGCAATTCTGGTCTCTTTCCTATCGAAAAGATGTTGTGAAACTTGAAAGGGTTCAGAAAACATTTACAAGGATTTTGACAGGGTTGGAGGATCTGAGTTACAGGGAGAGGCTGAACAGGCTGGGGCTGGTATTCTAGCTTGTCTCAACAAAAATGATGTGTTAAACTGGGAATGATTCTTTTGGCTATTCTCTGCATTTTCCCAACCCTTTGTGTTAGCATGGGTGAGGAGGTGGACACTGTGAGGCTTGATCAGGGCCTTAGGCCATAAGACCATAAGACATAGGTGCAAAAGTAGCTCGTTCAACCCTTCTAGGCTACTTTATCATTCAATGAGATCATGGTATAGTTTTCTACCTTGTCCCCCATAATCCTTGATTCGCTTACTGATTAAAAATCTATCTTGATATTGATTGTACACAATGACCTAGCCTCAACAACCCTCAATGGTAAAAATTTCTACAGATTCACCACCCTTTATCAGAATGAAATCCACCTAATCTCTGTTTTTAGCGGGTGACTCCTTACTCTGAGGTGATGCCCTCTGGTGCTAGACTTTCCCAGAAATAATAACAATTTTATACTTCAAAAAGTTCTCCTGTCATTCTCCTAAACTGCTAAACGTAGTGAACCTTCTCCAGACTTCTTTCAAGGCCATATAATTCCTTAGATAAGGGGACCAAAATTGTTCACAGTCTTCGAACTTTGATCTGACATGCGCCTTTTATAATTTTAGCAAAACCTCCTTACTTTTAGACACCATTCCTTTTGAATTTAAAGTCAATATTCCATTTGCTTTTCATATTACTTGTTGAACTTGGATGTTAACTTATTGTGATTAATGCATGAGATTCCCAGAACAAATCCATCAGTTCTGCAGCTTTCTGCAATCTTTCCCCATTTAAATATTCAGCTCTTCCTGCCAAAGTGCACAACCTCACTTTTTCCCACATTATATTCTATCTGCAAATTTTTGTTCAATTGCTCTGCTTATATCCTTCTGCAGATTCTGTGTTACCCCCACTAATTGCCTCCCCACGTATTTTTGTGTCATACATAAACTTTGTGACAGTACATTCATTTTCTTGCCTAAGTGATTGATAATTATTATATATAGTGAATAATTGTGACCCCTGTATCGAACCCTGCAGCAGTCCACTAGTTATAGGACAACATCCTGAAAATATCTCCTTTATCTCAGTTTTCTGTCTTCTATTAGTTAACCAATCTCCTTTTCCAGACTACATCAATACCCCAAATATCATGGGCTCTTGTTTTATTAAGTATGACGTCTGGTATTTATTGAGTGTCTTTTGGAAATCTAAATATTTTATATATTCAGGTTTACTTTATTTATCCTCCTTGGTACTTCCTCAAATCAATAAATTTGTCAGACATGACTTTCTCTTCATGAAGCCATACCAACTCTGCTTAATCATTTTGCATTTTCATCTTTTATAACAGATTGTAACACTTCCCAATGACAGATGTTAAGCTAACTAGTCTGTTTTCTATTTACCTCCCTTCTGTGAACAAGTGTGTTACTTTAGCTGTCTTCCAATCCACTGTGACATTTCCAGAGCCTAAAGGTTCTTAGAAGACTACTACCAGTGTACTGACCATCTCCATACTTATTTCCTTTAGAATCCTAGGATGCACCTCACCACATCCAGGTAAGTTATCAGCCTTTAGTCTCATTAGTTTACACTAGTTTTCGATGTGATAGTTGTTCTGTTTATTTTTTTTCTTCCATTTCCTTTAGTCCTTTCATTATTTAGTATTTTTGGAATGCTATTAATATTCTCTACTGTTAAGATTTATGAAAAGTATTTGTTCAACACCTCTGACATTTTATGACTTCCCGTTATTATTTCCTCAGCCTTGTTCTTTCAAGGCCTACTTTACCTCTCTCTTTCTTTTTATATCTTTGAAGAAGCTTTGGATGTCCATTTTTACATTACTTGCTAGTTTGCCCTCACAGTTTATTTACTCCCATCTTTTGTTGGCTTTTAAAACTTTCCCAATTCTCTGACTTACCACCAGTCACTGTCACATTCTTTATTTTTATTCTCTCAATTTGACAATGTCCTTAACTTTCTTGTTTAGTCATGGTTGGCTTATTTCATTCTTAAAATTATTTTTCCTCATCGGGATGCATCTTTGCTATGTATCATGAATTAGTTTTTAAAGTCTATACTTGATCATTAACTGTATTTGCTGCTAAACTCTCACCCCCAGTCCGCTCCAGCCACTCTGCCCTCATTTCCATGTAATTAACCTTATTTAAGTTTAGCACCATTGTTTCTGACAAAAGTTTATTATGCACAAACTGAAAGCTACATTCTACCATGTAATGTTAGATGTTCACAAGGGCTTCTTTTACCAGAGATCATTTAGTAAACCTGCATCATTGCGCATTACCAGATCTAAAATCGTTTTATCTCTGATTGGATCCATAATATATTATTTGAAATTATCCCAGATTTGTAGCTCAGATTGATGGTAAGTATGTAAGTTAGCTCGCTGAGCTGTTTTCAGACCTTTTGTCACCATGACTAGGTAACAGAGTCTCTGGTGAAGCACTGGTGGTATGTCTTGCCTCTCTATTTATAGGTCTTGGTTTCTTAAGGTGGGTGATGTCATTTCTGGTACTTTTTTTCAAAGGAAGGTCGATGGGATCTAAGTTGATGTGTTTATTGATGGGGTTCTAGTTAGAATGCCATGTCTCTAAGAATTCATGTGTATGTCTTTGTTTCGCCTGTGCTAGGGTGTGTTGTCCCAGTCAAAGTGGTGTCCTTCTTTGCCTGTATGTATGGAAACTAGTGAGAGTGGGTCGTGTATTTTGGTGGCTTGTTGGTGTTCATGTATTCTAGTGACAAGTTTCCTGCTTGTTTGTCCGGTGTAGTGTTTTTTTACAGTTCTTGCATGGTATTTTGTAAATGATGTTAGTTTTGTTAGTAGTATCTTTAGCTTTAGATAAGAAAAGGAGATAATGGTTTGTGCGTTCATGTTCTATGTTATGTTGCAGTAGGTTTTCCTGGAAACAAAACATGATTTCTGACTTAAATGAAATCAGTTTAAATTTAATTCAACATTAAAGCCAGAAAGTTACTTTGAAATGACTGAGATGTGATTATGAAATAAGAACCTTCAAAGATTCGATTCAGTTTAGCTACAATCATATCCAGCAGTGATCTCGATTACACTTGTTATTCTCCCAGATGGTGCACTCAAATGTCATTCAGGCGATAGGATGAAGAAGTGGTGACTTATTTTTGTCTACCAGTGGGAATAATATCAGCTGAACACATGCCTTTGGACTTTTAAATGGAAGTAATTTCACTTTGAATCAATTTTAAAAAAGGGCATGAGAGTGCACAGGAGAACATTTTCACAAAGGCCAAGAAGGTGTGTGCAGGACTTGATGGTCTTTTTGTTGAATGATCTTTCATGTTTTTAATGATTCCTTTTATGCCAAGTCTAAATTGCAAAGCATCATTGATAACCTTCTCAAATCATGCAACATTTGCTGTTTTATTCAGCATTCTTCCACAGAAGTATGGCCCAACTGCCAGAGATATTGTGCACATTGATAATATCATTTAAAAGGCATTTGGGCAGACAAATGAACAGGCAGGGAATAGACAGACATGGACCATGTACAGGCAGAAGGGATTAGTTTAGACTGATATTATGGTCAGCACCAGCATGGTGGGCTGAAGGGCCTGTTGTTGTGCTGTACTTTCTATGTTCTGTGTTAACAGCACTGGTTTGCATACACTTTTAGTTCATCATTTAAGCTGTTTTATTCATACATGTGGATGTGGATATCTCTGTGACTACCAGCTTCCATTCCTCATCCCAAATTGCTTTTAAGAAGGTGGAGGGTAAGCTGCCTTCTTGAACAGTTGCTGTCGACAGTTGCTGCAAATCCAGCAACAATGCTGTTAGGTAGGGAGTTCTGGCATTTTGATCTAGCAACAATGAGAGAACAATGATATATTTTGTTGCATATTTTGTGTTGTGACTGTGTGTTTTAAAGTCAACTTTAGTGGTGCAGGTGTTGCCTAGCAGCTGACCTTCTTGCTGCTCTGGGTGATACAGGTTGAGGATTTGGGAGATGCTGTCGAAGCAGCTTGCGTGAGTTGCTGCAGTACACCTTGCAAAAGGTATGCTGCTGCCACTGAGCCTCAGCAATAGATGGGCTGAATGTTCATAGAGTGCATTAGGGATAGTTTCCTAAAGCAATATGTCATGCAGCCAATCAGGAACGGGTAGTGAATTAGGTTTAATAAATACCTCTGAGTAAAAAAAGTAGTGAGCATAACACGATCAAATTTAGCATTCAGTTTGAGTGCAAAATTTGGATCAGAAACAATTGTGTTTAACTTAATTGAAAGAAATCAACATGAAGCAAGGATAGAGTTAGCTTAAGAGGACTGGGCAGATAGCAGGAAAGACAGTGAGCAAGCAGTAGTGGATATTTAGGTGGGAAATTCATGACTCTTGTAAAAGTATGGAGAAAAGTTTCTAAGACAGGGATAAACCAACCATTGCTAATCAAGGGAGTTGATTAAGGGAGTGTGAAATTGAAAAACACGTAAGGAGGCCAAAGTCAGTAATAATCCCCAAGACTGGGATAAATCAGAATCCAGCAAAAGAGGTCTAAAAAGATAATAAAGAGAGAGAAAATAAACTGAGAGGGCATACTAGCATGGAATGTAAAAACTGACAAGAAGAGCTTCTTTAAAGACATAAAATAGAAGAGAGAGGTCAAAATGAACATAAGCCCCTTTAGATTAGATTTTAGATTACTTTACAGTGTGGAAACAGGCCCTTCGGCCCAACAAGTCCACACCAACCCGCCGAAGCGTAACCCACCCATACCCCTGCATTTACCCCTTACCTAACACTACGGGCAATTTAGCATGGCCAATTCACCTGACCTGCACATCTTTGGACTGTGGGAGGAAACCGGAGCACCCGGAGGAAACCCACGCAGACACGGGGAGAACGTGCAAACTCCACACAGTCAGTCGCCTGAGGCGGGAATTGAACCCGGATCTCTGGCGCTGCAAGGCAGCAGTGCTAACCACTGTGCCACCGTGCCGCCCATAAATCTTAGAAAATAAATCTGAGGAAATAGTTATGGGGACAATTAAATGGCAGAGGAATTAAACAGATATTTTGCATTGTTATTTACAATGGAAAATACTTCAAACATTCCATAAATACTAAAAAGTAAGAACCATGAATTAAGTACCATCATCATCATGAAAGAAGTAGTGTTAGAAAAACTAATGGGGCTAAACTTAGTTCAGTCCCTTGATCCTGATGGCTTGTATCTGACAATCCTAAAAAATGTAACAGAAAAAATAGAGTTGTAATTTTTGAAAAATCCCTGGATTCTGGAGACGTACCAGAGAAGTGGATAACTGCTAATAAAGTCATAGAGTTATAAAGCTTTACAGCATGGAAACAGACCCTCCAGTCCAACATGTTTAGATATCCTAAATTAACCAACTCCCACTTGCCAGCATTTGGCCCATATCCCTCTAAACCCCTTCTATTCATATACCCATCCAGATGCCTTTTAAATGTTGTAATTGTACCAGCATCCACCACTTCCTCTGACAGCTCATTCCATACACACACTACCCTCTGCATGAAAATATTTCCCCTTCAGTCCTTTTTAAATCTTTTTCCTCTCACCTTAAAGCTAGTTTTGGGCTCTCTCACAAGGTAAAAGACTTTTGGCCATTCAGTTTAGCGATGCCCCTCATGATTTCATAAATCTCTATCAGGTTACCCCTCAGCCTCCAATGCTCTGGGGAAAAATGCCCTCGCCCATTCAGCCTCTTCTTTGGCCCAAACTTTCCAATCCTTGCAGTATCCTTATAAATCTTTTCTGAACCCTTTCAAGTTTCACAAAATCCTTCCTATAGCAAAGTTAAAAATCACACAACACTAGGTTATAGTCTAACAGGTTTATTTGGAAGCACTAGCTTTCGAGGCACTGCCTCTTCAACAGATGGTTGTGGAAATGACCACAGGACACAGAATTTACATCAAAAGGGTTACAGTGTCATGGAGTTGTAATGATATATTAAAGAACTTTAGTTAAAAATCACACAACACCAGGTTATTGCTCTTAAACAAATTTAGATTAAGTCTTTCTCCTTTTAGAATGGGATATGGTGGTTTAGGATCTTTAATATGTAAATCCCAGAATTACATTCTCAAGGTGGTGTCAAGATTAGCGTAGTGCTGGAAAAGCACAGTAGGTCAGGCAGCATCCAAGGAGCAAGAAAATAGACGTTTCGGGCAAAAGCCCTTCGTCTCAAGGTGGCATCTGCTTATCTAATAATAGGTGTTATCTCAGCTCAGACAATACATTAAATGTGTGAAGGTAAAGCCTGGACCAATGTTGAGTCAATTCTATTTCTAAAGTGGAGCTTACAGAATCTTACATGGATTTATGTAATTTTTGAGCAAAATAAAATGTAATTCTGCAAAATTAAATTTACCCCATAAACTTATATGTACACATGTGCAGGAGAGACAGAGTGGGCATGTATGTGAGTGTGTGCATGTGAAACAGTGTGTGTAAGCTTGGTCAAGTATGTGTATAAGTGTGATGGGGTATAACTTTGGGAGAGGGTGTGTGCGGGGTGTGCATGTATGGGCGTATGAGTACAGTGGGGTCACCTGTAGTATGACATGAACTCAAGGTTCCAGTTGATGCCTTCCCCATGGGTATCCAACTTGGCTATCAGTCTCTGCTCGGCCACTTTGCGTTGTTGCTTGTCCCAAAATATACCGAGGAGGATGGTCACCTAGAGGTCCGAGGCCAAATGTCCCAGACTGCTGAAGTGTTCCCCAATGGGAGGGAACACTCCTGTCTGGTGATCATTGCGTGGTGTCCATTCATCATTGTCACAGCGATTGTCCAGCCTCGCCAATGTATCAAGCCTCAGGGCTTCCCTGCCTGCAGCGTATGAGATAGACAACATTGGCTGAGTCACATCAGTCCCTGCTGCATACATGGTGGGTGGAGTCCCCACGTGTAATGGTAGAATTTGTGTCGATACGCTGACACATATTACAGCGGCTGCCGTGACAGGGTTGCATGGTGTTGAGATCGATGTTGTCCTGAAAGCTGGACAGTTTGCTGGGAACAATGATGTGTTTTACATTTAGTGGTTGTTTAAAGGTGAGACGTGGCGGCATAGGGAAGGTCTTAGCAAGGCATTTGTCCTCATCGATAATGTGTTACAGGCCGCGAAGAACATCACGTAGTCTTTCGGTGTGCACATGCACACATATAGGCTTATGGGGTGAATTTGTATTTGCAGAATTACATTTTATTTTGCTCAAAAACTGCATAAATCCATGTAAGATTCTGTAAGTCCCACTTTGGAAATAGAATTGCCTCAACATTGGTACAGACTTTACCTTTGCACATTTAATGCATTGTCTGAACTAAGATAACACCTATTATTAGATAAGCTGACACCACCTTGAGAATGCAATTCTGGGATTTACATTTTAAAGAACCCAAATCACCATATCCCATTCTAAAAGATGAAAGACTTAATCTAAATTTGTATAAGAACTATAACCTGGTGTGTGATTTTTTAACTAAAGCTGTTTAAGATATCATTATAACTCCATGACACTGTAACCCTTTTGCCATACGGTCATGTTCCACAACCACCTGATGAAGAGGCAGTGCATCGAAAGCTAGTGCTTCCAAATAAGCCTGTTGGACTATAATCCAGTGTTGTGTGATTTTTAACTTTGTCCACCCCAGTCCAGCATCGGCACCTCCAAATCATCCTTCCAATATCAGGGAGACCAGGACTGCATGCAGTATTCCAAAAGTGGCCTAACGAATGTCCTATACAGCAGCAACATGAATTCCCAACTCCTACATTCAATGCTCTGACCAACAAATGCAAGCATACCAAATGCCTTCTTCCCTATCCTGTCTGGAACTCCACTTTCAAGGAACAATGAACATGCACTCCAAGGTCTTTTTGTTTGGCAATATTCCCCAGGACCTTACCATTAAGTGTATAAGATCTGTTCTGATTTGTCTTTCCAAAATGCAACACCTCACATTTATCTAAATTAAACTCCGTCTGCCATTCCTCAGCCCATTGGCCCATCTGATCAAGGTCCCATTGTACTCTGAGGTAACCTTCTTTGCTGTCCACTACACCTCCAATTTTGATGTCATCTGTGAACTTACTAACCATACATCCTATGTTTCTATCCAAATAATTTATATAAATGATGAAAAGAAATGGACCCAGCACTGATCATTGTGCCATGCTGCTGGTCAGAGGCCTCCAGTCTGAAAAGCAACCCTCCTGCCGTCTTCTACCTTTGAGCCAGTTCTTTATCCCTATAGCTAGTTCTCCCTATATTCTGTGACAACTCTATTCAAAAAGGAATGGAGGTAAAATGCAGGAAACTATAGGCAGATTAACTTAACATCTGTTATTTGAAAAGTATTGGAAACAATTATTAAAGAAGCAATAGCAGAACATTTGAAAATCATAAAGAAATGAAGCAGTTAGTATAACTTCACTAAAGGGAAATCATGTCTAATTTTATTAGAGTTTTTGATGAAGTCTCAACCACGTGGACCAAGGGGAACCAGTAGATGTGTTGTATTTCAACTTCCAGAAAGCATTCAACAAGATACGTCACAAAAAATTAAGTGAAGAGATGCTTGAAAGAAGGGTCACTGGACTCGAAGCATTAACCCTGCTTTGTCTCCACTGATGCTATTTTGTGGAGGTGCCGATGTTGGACTGGAGTGAACAAAGTTAAAAATCACTTGACACCAGGTTATAGTCCAACAGGTTTATTTGGAAATACAGTTTATTTTTGAGCTCTGCTCCTTTGTCAGGTGGCTAGTGTTTGGAAGTACAAGCTTTCCAAGTGCTGCTGCTTTGTCAGGTAGCTAGCTACCTGATGAAGGAGCAACTGTCCAAAAATTTGTACCTTCAAACACTAACTACCTGACAAAGGAGCAGAGCTCCGAAATAAACTGTACTTCAAAATAAACCTGTTGGACTATAACCTGGTGTCAAGTGATTTTTAACTTTGTTCACTCCAGTCCAACACCGGCACCTCCACATCATAGCGTCAGTGGAGACAAAGCATCTCTTGACTTAATTTTTTGTGACGTATCTTGTTGAATGCCTTCTGGAAGTTGAAATACAACACATCTACTGGTTCCCCTTGGTCCACGTGGTTGAGACTTCATCAAAAACTCTAATAAAATTAGACATGATTTCCCTTTAGTGAAGTTATACTAACTGCTTCATTTATTTATGATTTTCAAATGTTCTGCTATTGCTTCTTTAATAATAGTTTCCAATTCACTGTTGGACTATAACCTGGTGTCGTGTGATTTTTAACTTTGTCCACTGATGTTGCCAGACCTGCTGAAATTCTCCAGCAATTTTCATTCTTGCTTTTATGTTCAATTCATTTTGCAATAAAGGACAACATGTCAATAGCCATTTTTATGACTTCTGTACCTGTATAATATGTTTCTGTGACTCAGGCTCTAACACACCAAGATCATTCTGCAGATCAGACCTTGACATATTGTTGACATTTTCCCACAATAATTCCATCTGATAGATTTTCTGTTCTCCTACTCAACCAATCTATATTGGTCTGTAACTCCTCATATTCCCTTAATAACATTCTTTCTTAACTATAGAACATAGAGCAGAATAGCACAGGAATGGGCCCTGTCTTTGTAGGGGAATTGGTCTGGGTGGGTTACCCTTCAGAGGGTTGGTGTGGACTTGTTGGGCCAAATGGCCAGTTTTCACACTGTAGGGATTCTATGATTTTATGTCATCTGAAGTTTTACCTTCCTTGTCTTTACTACCCTCATTTAAGTCATTGACATAAATAGTAAAAAGTGTACTTTTCTGAAGGATGTCATTCATCATCTCCCATCAATCAATAAAAGATCTATATCTGCAAACTATCTGTTTCTTGCCAGCCAACCACTCTCTGGTTTGAATGAACTTTTCCTGAAGCTAGCTAATTTTGTAAGCATAAGACCAACTCATCTGCTATTTCATTAACATCTTCTGCTAAGACCCTAGGAGGAAATTCATCTGGACCCAGGCACTTGTCAGCTTGCAGCTCCATTAGTTTGCTCAATACCACTTTTCTGGTGATTATAAATGTTACCAAGTTTTAGTCTCTTTTTTGAATCTCTTGATTTGGAGCTCTTATTCAAAGATTTTTTTGTTCCTCTGTTGTGAAGACAGAACATGCCATCTGCTACTTTCCTATTATCTGTTAATAACACCCCATTATCAGTCTCAGAATAATCAATATGGATTTACAAGAATGTTACCAAGACTGGAATATTTGAGTTATAAGGAGAGGCTGGATATGATCATTTCCCTGGAGTGTAGGAGGCTGAGGGGTGACTTATAGAGGTTTATAAAATGGTGAGGAGCATAGATAAAGTGTGGGCATAGGTTTAAGGTGAGAGGGGAAAGGTTTTTTAAAAGGGACCTGAGCAGCAACTTTTTCATGCAGAGGGTGGTGCATATATGGAACCAGCGCTGAAAATGTGTTGCTGGAGAAGCGCTGAAGGAATTCCTGAAGAAGGGCTTATGCCCGAAACGTCGATTCTCCTGTTCCCTGGATGCTGCCTGACCTGCTGCGCTTCTCCAGCAACACATTTTCAGCTCTGATCTCCAGCATCTGCAGACCTCACTTTCTCCTCATATATGGAACCAAGCTGCCAGAGTAAGTGTCGAGGTGAGTAAAATTAAAAGACATTTAGACAAGTACTGGATAGGAATAGATATGGGTCAAACATAGGCAATTGGAATTAGTTCAGATTAGTAAGCCTGGTTGTCATGGCCGAGTTGAGCCAAAGGACCTGTTTCTGTGCTCTGTATCTCCATGATCTTGGTGATAGTGATGCTATTTAATTACTTTCCCACATTCTTTATATTAATGGAATGTCTGAAGTATCTTCCACTGTGATGACTGATGCAAAATATCTCTTTATTTCCTCTGCAATTTCCATGATTCTCATGAATCCGTCCCCAGATTCATTTCTTAAGGGGCCAATGTTCACTTTGACCTCTAACTTCATTTTTACAAGTTTAAAGAAGGTCCTATTGTCAGTTTTTCCATTCTTCACTAGTTTGCCCTTATCGTTAATTTTCTCTTTCTTTATTACCTTTTTAGTCCATTTTGCAGGATTCTGATTTTATCCCAGGCTTTGGGGCTATCACTGACTTTAACCTCCTTATATGCGTTTTCTTTCAACTTTATACTCTCCTTAACTTGCCTGGTTAGCCATATTTTGTTTATCCCTTTCTTAAAGTATTTTTTCCATACTGGTATGTATTTTGCTGAAATTACCTCCTCAAATATCGGATGCTCTAATTTCTTGCTCTGGATTAACTTTTACTCTTTGTCTGTCATTCTATGTATTCTGACTAATCATCTGACCTGCCATTCATCTTTGCAACTATGTCGATTTTTCCTTAAATTTGATGCTTTCCCTTACTTCTTTAGTTAACCACGGATGGCGACTCCTCCCATCAGAATTTTTCTTGATCGTAAAATATGCTTATTCTGAGATTTCTAAGCTATCCCCTGAATTGTCTACCACAACTTCTTTACTGATCTATCCCCTAACCTTGAATGCCAGTTCACCAGTTAACTTAACTTTCATACCCACACAGTTGCCCTAATTTAGATTTAAAATACTGGTCTTATACTGAAAGGTTTCCCTTTCAAATGGATGTAAAATTCAATTATATTGTGATTATTGCTTCTTTGAGGTAATTATTTTAACTAGTCTCACTTCACAATACCAACTCTAATATAACCTATTGTCTGGTTGATTCCAGAATGCGTCACTCAAGGAAACTATCTTAAAAGCATGAATGGGGGGATCCAAGATGGCGGCGACCCAGTAAGACTGAGTCTATAGTGCTCCTCCTAAGACTTGGGCACAGTGGGTCACCCACCCCCTACCAAGCACACCAAATCATTTATAATAGTTTTGTAATTCAATTAGTTGTGTAATATTACATTTAAACAATTTAATCCTAAGTTAAAATGACTAAAGGGAAGGGAGCCCGCAGCTCCCAGCAAGCAGGAACCCCTCCCCTACACTCTCCAGCTGCAGCAGAGGCGTCCACAGCCGCCCCGGGGGACTTACCAACAGTA
>NC_057713.1:74150472-74225441 GCF_004010195.1 Chiloscyllium plagiosum
ATAAGGGCTTTTATTTAATTGAGATTACAAACCTGGCTGGTCCGCGGCCCCTCTGGGGAGGAATCCCGCACGAATACGGGTTTTATTACATCTGATGTTAACACATTCCGAGCATGTAAGAGACTTAAATATACGCTCTGGTTAGTTGTAGGTTAGATTAGTAGATAGTTGAGTTTTGTCTGTTTGTTTTTTTTTTTGGTTTTTTTTGTTGTTTTGTTTTTTTTTGTCAAATTTTGGCTATTGTATATTTGAGCTAATTGTATATCAATGTTTATATCTGAGAGTTTTGTTTATTTTTGTAAACTTGTAAAAATGTTAAATTTCTAATAAAAATATCTATAAAAAAAAAGCATGAATGAACTCTTCATCCAGGCTACTAATGCCATTTTGAATTTTCCAGTTTTAATATAGTGTAAAATCACCCGTGATTATTTGCCCTCCCTTTATCACAACTATCCAATACTTATACATATATAATTAGTCCTACATTATGGCCACTATTACAGGACTCTGGATCATTCCCACTAATGACATTTTTCCCTTACTATTCCTCATCTCCACCCAACTGATTCTAGATCCTGATCTCCTGTACTAAGGTCATCTCCAACTATTGCACCAATGTCACCCATGATTAATAGTGCTATCCCTTCACCTTAATCTAGCATCCTACTCTTTTTGAATGTCATATTCCCTCAATATTTAGGATCCAGTCTTTGTCATCTTTGTTTTGATTTGATGTATTGTCAGATGTATCTAGGTACAGTGAAATGTTTTGCTTTGTGTTTACCTCAGGCAGAATATACTATACAATGTGGTTTGGGGTAATGGAACAGAGTGAAGACTACAATGTTATTGCTGCAGAGAACATGCACAAAGGGTGAGATCAATATTAAATTTAAAATTTGAGAGGTCCATTCAGAAATCTAATAACAGCAGCGAAGAAATTCTTCCTTAATCTTTTGGTATGTGTGTTTAAGGTTTTGCATCTTTTGCCAAACAGAAGAGGTTGGTAGAGATTATAACTGGGGTAGGAAGGATCTTTGACTATGTTGGTTGCCTTCACAAGGCAGTGAGAAGTATAGATGGAGTCAATGGATGGAAGGTTGGCTTGCATGATGGATTGGGCTGTGTTCACAAAACTCTATATAACTTCTTATGGTCCTGGGCAGAGCAGTTGCCATACATCTCCATAATGGCTATCAGATCATAATTACTTTCTTCAATGTGGGCCATCAATTTGTTTACTTTGTTGTGAATGCTATGTGCATTCAGATAGTTTTGCTTCTTTAACACATTGACAGAGCCTCTGTCAATGCTGTGCACAATGAAAATGTAAAATACACAGCAGTCAGCTTTTCAAGTAGGTGAGAATAGAACTTTATGAAAGGATGGAATTGATTGTGAAAAATTAGAAAAAAAAGCACTGGACACTATTTACCTCTCAACCTGAGTAACTTTACCAAAAGAAAAAAGATATAACAAGAAAACTGAGCTAGCAATTTACCACCTATCAAGACCACTTTCACTCTAGCATTGTCTGAAACTGTTATCTGATGACAGGTCATAACCTGAAACATTAACTCTGTTTCTCACTCCACAGAAACTGCAGAGCCTGCTGATTGTTTACAGTCTTTTTCTCTTCTTATTTCAGGTTTCCTACAACTGCAGTATTTGGCTTTTGAAAATATGAGGTTTCAAATTTTAACTTACTGCCTTGGTGTGGCATTGTCTTTGCAGACTGACCTCTTGTTATATAAGCAATGTGATGAGCCTTCCCATTTGTATTGGACAATTACTGCCTGGATCACTGTGAGGGGATTTAAATCCCTGAATTTGTTAAAAACAACAGTCTGTGACAAATGAAATTCAAGAAATTCAAATATTGTTGTGGAAAAGTAAATCTCATATGACAGTCAGGTTTTTTGAACAAAGAACACTGCTCTGAAACAGGGCGAAAAGGCTTAAAAACTCAAACATATATTATTCAAACAGATTTAAAAGTGACATGGTAAGTAGATGATATGTTGCTGCCTGATATTATACTCAACTCACCAATCATAGCAGCAACATTTCCTTTATTCTGTGTTTTCAGTGTGACATGGGTCATATATTATTCAAAGGCTGGTACAAGTAGCAATGAGGTATGTGGTGCAATCATGGCTTCCCTTTCTCTGAGCCAGAGTCAGGATTTGAGTCCCATACCAGGATTTGTGGCCATAGAAGGTATGCCTGTAATGTGGCCAAACAGGTTGTTCGTCAGCCTGTATATCCTTCCAATTTGCCTGATAGTCCCTTGGTAAGAGCATGACAGTCCCTTGCTCTGTATTCCTGCGGGGGGCAGTGACAGATCATGACAGTGTTTTCCCCATAGGCATGGACCAATCAAATGGAAACCCATTGCCTCATCCTCTAACAGATAGACCATAAGTTTACCATAATGTTAAAAGGGATTCCTCAAACTCCAGATTGATCATTCTCCCTGATACATGACCTAGACCATGTCTTGTTCTGTCTCACTGTTTCCCTGAACTTACAGAGGTCTCTCTACCATCTCTTCTGTCTCTCTCCCCTCTCCCAGCCTCTGTTTCTGTGCATCTCCCTCTCCCTTCTCCATTTCTGTCTTTCACTCTGAATATGCTTCTCTGACTCTCCTCTCTCTCTTTGTCTCTCCCCATCTTTGAGTGCTCATGACTGCCATCCTTTCCATTCCCCCACATCTTCTAACACAATGATTGTAATTCAACTGTGGATTATAAGCTGCCCCCTTTTATTGCATTTGCTTTCTGAGGTTGGAGTCATTCAAAATAAAGCCAGGACTGAGTGTCCAGGTGACCATTTGGCCAGTTATTCTGAGCTGTGTGCTATCTCAATTACGGGGAAGTTAATTGCAACATGAATAGAAGACACCATGACAATTGTTTAAAGTGCCTGGTTACCGTGGCAACACCACTAGTCAGGTCCCAAGAGCTCTCATGCTACAGTTGAACCTCCCTCTTCCTGGGATTAAGTGCAGCATTGTTTGAAAGTAGCAGGGTGTGTGTGGGTGCAGATCTGCAGGAAAGGGTGTCAAACAGTGTTCCCTTTCATCTCATTATATTGAACAAGATTCTTGGAAAGAATATTGTGCAAAACATGACTACAAACCCGAAATGCTGCACTGACCCATTGCAGTTTTCAACTGTTGTCAAGAATGACGGTTTAATCCAGAATGATTGCCCTAGGTCATGTGTCAGGGAGAGGGGACAATCTGGAGTTTGAGGAATCCCTTTTAACATTATGGTCTGTCTGTTTGGGGATGAGGCCATGGGGCTCCATTGGATTGGTCCATGCCTATGGGCAAAGCTGAGCTTTCCCAGCAATTTCTGTTTGTTTTTCATTTACGGCATCCGCAGTTCTTTCGGTTTCTCCAGAGCGAGACAGAAACAGATACACACATAAAGACACAGAGGGATCCAGAAGGAGAGAGACAGAGAGCTCTCTTGTGAAAACCTAAACTGAAAGGACGCCAGGAGCTGCGAGCCGCATCCACTCGGGCTGCTCTTGAATTGCCTGGCGCGCCGGTTTGAAGTGATTTAAACACCCATCTAAAAAGATAAATGTAGACAGATGTCCTTCTCCACACCATCCCCTCTTAAACACTGCGATTATACTTACTGGAATACACATGCTCCGCGCCTTTCTCTAGAGCACTGGGCTCGCTAGTGAGGCTGCTGCAGCCGTTGGTAATGCCCGGCAGAGGAGCCTCTGTGTCGGTGTTAGTCAGCCACGTTGACTCGGTTTCCCTCGTCCAGCTCTCGTAGTACCTGGGCTCGATGGTGTCAGCACGGCTACCTCCACAGCCCATTCCGTCCGCTCCAAGGCGTGGATCGTAGCTGGAAAGCACCCTCCGCACAGCCACTCAGTTTACTCAGCATACAGTGTTTGCACAACAACCCGGCCCACTTCAAAACCAAAGGGAAACATCACCGTTAGCTGTGTGTGTCTGGGTGCTCTAATGAGATCCCCACACCTCCACACTCTCACCGGGGTGGGGAAAGAAATCCTGACGTCAAGAGCACTGCGCTCAGTAAATCCCGCACCTTTTAATTCTTCGACCAAAACGCCACACTGACCATCCCAGTTTCGTGAAAACGCTAAACAAGGCTGGCACTTACTGCAAATTATGAACCAGCCCGCTAGCAGGATCAATTTCTCTGCCGTGAGCAAAGACAAGGCTGCTGGAAATACAAAGTCCTTGGTGAAACTGCTAGACGTCAATTTCCAGGGATACTGAAGGCTGGCTATTGCGTGTTGGCTTCAACGTCCCTTTTCATATGTTGAAATCGAGTTTATTCGCAATTATGCGATCGCCCACCCTGCACCAAGAATGCAGCACTGTATATAGTTGCTGCTCCAGGACTGCGGTGGTGCTTCTGCGTTGTAATGATCAATATATCTCGATTTCAAACCCGTTTCAACAATGTAAATGTGAAAACACTAGGGTGTGATGAGGGCGATAGTGGTAATATCACTGGACTAGTAATGCTGAGCTCTCGATTAATGCTTTAGCGACGGGTTCAAATTTCCACCACTAGTATAAATTAACGATTCAATTGTAGTAGTTATGTGGGACAATACATAATCTATAAGATGAAAAAGTTAGTCCATTATTGTCACAGCCAAACTATCTAATGCCAAAAAAAACCTCATGCGCCTCTAATGCTCTTCTGCTTTTCTTCAGTCTGCTCTCCATGTAACTCGGGACCCACAGCAATGTGGTTAACTCTGAAACAGGCAAACCACTCAGTTCAAGGGCACCAATGGGTAGGCAAAAATGCTGGTATTGCCAGTGACCCCCACAGGCCTTGAAAGAATTTTGAAAACATGTTTGGAAGTATAGAATGATGCTTCACAGGTTCTAGTTTCTCCCCAGCGTTCTGTTTCTGATTGGAGTAGCGCTACTAAGGGAAGTCATTGAACAAGACAAGTGAAGACACACTTAGGAGTTGCCCGGGGAGGCGCAAATCATGTGGGATGCCCTCATGTGGAGGCTAAGTGGGCGAATTGGAAAAATGCAGATGGGGATTTGAGAGATAAGATCATAGATTAACCTATAATGAATGCAACTATAAGTCAGAGTCCGGAATACAACAATTACCTTTAGTGTCAATATTTAATATGAAAGTCTAATTAATCGAACTTTATTGTTTGAACTTGAGTCTGAAACCCACAATTCATTATGAACCATCTTTTCATTTCAGCATCTTTGATTTTGTTCACCACAATAGTTCTTCATTGTTGGTTGTATTTGAGAGTGTCATCAAGCTCAAATAGTAGATAAAGTTCTCTAGTCCATAATGGATTGTGGGTTCTAGCCTCAAGTTCAAACAGTAGGCAAAGTTTTCCACCAATGTGGTGTCAGGATGATGGTGCAATGCATACAGCTAATCTCCTACCCATGGATAAAAGAAGGGGGAGTCAATGTCAAGGTGTACTCCCCCCCCCCCCCCAGGAAACAATAGGCCAGTTATTTTAACATCTTTCATTGGGAAGTTCTTAGAATCTATTATTGAAGAAGTACTAACAGGACATTTGGAGAGTTAAAACACAATCCAAGAGAGTTAGCATGGTTTTATGAAGTGTAAATCATGTTTGACCAATTTGCTAGTGTTCCTTGAAGATATAATAAGCAAAGTGGGTAAATGAGGATACTGCAAATGTACCACATCTGGGCTTCCAGAAAGCATTTGACAAAATGCCACACAAAACGTTAATACACAAGGTAGAATCAGATAGAGTTAGGGGTAATTTATTGGCTTGAATAGAGGCTTAGCTAACCAACAGAAAGCCGAGATTCAGTATAAATGGGCCTTTTTCCTAATTGATAAGATATAATTAATTGTCCATCATAGGGTTTGGTCCATGGGCCCCAATCATTTATAATCTATGTTAATGATATGGATGCGAGGTTAGAATGTACAAGAGCCAAATTTACTGATGATACTAAATCAGGTAGGAAAGTAAGTTGCAACAAAGAAATAAGGCATTTACAAATAATGTAGTTAGGTTAGGTGAACGGATCAAAATTTGACAGATGGAGTTTAATAGATGAATGTGAACTTAACCATTTTGATGAGAAGAATAGAAAGACAATTTCTTATCTAAATGGGGAGAAACTTCACAGTGTTTTGATGCAGAAGGATCTGGTGTCCTCATACATGAATTTGGGCAGAAGGCAGAAGAATGGGACTGAGAAATATATCAGCCATGATTAATGGGCTGATTGGCCTAATTCTGCTTTTATATCTTATGATTTTATGGTCTACTCACAGAAAATAGTATACAGGTACATCACACAAAGGAATTTTGGCATTTATTGCCAAAGGAATGGAAGGGAAATGTAGGGAAATGTTGCTGCAGCTGTGCAAGACATTAGTGAGACGGCACCTTGAGTATTTTGTTCAGTATTGGTTTCCCTACTTGAGGAGAGATGTAGTTATATTGGAGGCAGTTCAGAGAACGTTCACAAGATTGATTTCCAAGATACGAGGTTTGTTGGATGAAGAGAGACTGAGTAGTTTAGACTTATACTCTCTCGAGTCTAGAAAAATTAGGGGAAATCTAATCAAAGTATATAAGATGCTAAAGGGGCTTAACAAAGTTGATGTAGAGAGGATGTTTCCTCTTTTGGGGTAATCTAGAATGAGGTCACAGGTTTGGTTTATGGGGTAGCAGACTTAAAACAGAGCTGAGAAGAGATTATTTCTCAAAGGTTTGTGAATCTGTGGAATTTACTACCCAGAGTGTGTCGGATGCTGTGACCTTGAGTAAGTTTAAGGATGAGATAGACAGATTTTTAATTAGTAATCTGTTAAAGGGTTATGGAGACTGGGCAGCAAAGTGGAGATGAGCCAAGATGAGATCAGAAATGAGGAGGCTCAAGGGGCTGTGTTGCCTACTCCTGCATCTAGTGTTTACATTGCTCTGGATGTTTTGCTAGAGCTCCTTGATGTCAACTCTATCGAATGTGTGTCTGGGTGGGATGCTCTCCAGAGAATTGGTGTGGACTTGTTGGGTCAACTGGCCTGTTTCCACATTGTGAGGATTCTAAGCATCTTAATAAAGATTGGACAAACCATGTTCGCTGTAATAATGTGGAGAATGGGTTCATGGAGGACATGTTCACGGGTACAGGATAGATTTCTCCAACAATTATGTCAAGGATCTAATTAAAGGAATGGTTAGTTTCGATCAACTTTAATGTTGTACCCTATAAGGATGGAACTCTGGCAGTTTTAGCTGGTCTGGTCTGGCCTACATGTCTCTCAAAACCCAAAATCAGAGCTGCCTTCTGCTAATTTTGTCAGTGGGACCCACATGCTGTGAATGAGTTGTAACTTGAAGTAAAGCAATCTCAATGGAAAAGTGCCCAAAATATGATAAAACCTTACATTGAGTTGGACGTTTATTTATCCTAAGATGCAACTGTTGCTGGCTGGACTCTAATTTGAGAAGATGGGGTGAGCTGCCTTTTTGAAATGCTCCTGTTCATTTGGTGTAAAGATTCCCACTATGCTATCCAGGAGTTTCTGGGATTTTCATACAGAGAGAGTGAAGGAATTGTGATATGTTTCTAAGTTAGGACAGTGTGTGGCTTGAAGGGGAACTGATGTCCTAAAATATCACCTCCCCATGTCCTTTAGATCGTAATGACTTCAGGTTTGGAAAGTGCTGTCATAGAGGCCTTGGTGAATTGCTGAAATTCATTTTGTATTTTGTAGATGGTACACATTGCTGCTACTGTGCATTAATGGTGAAGGGAGTAAATGTTGAAGATGGGAGATAGGATGATAATCAAGTGGGCAGCTTTGTCCAGGATAGTGTCAAGCTTCTTCACTGTTGTTGGAGCTGCACCCATCCAGGCAAATGGAGAGAATACCATCACATTCCGATTTATGCGAATGGTGGACAGGTTTTTGGAACACAGGAACTAAATTATTAGATTAGATTAGGTTACATTACAGTGTGGAAACAGGCCCTTCGGCCCAACAAGTCCACACCGACCAGCCAAAGCGCAACCCATCCATACCCCTACATTTACCCCTTACCTAACACGACGGGCAATTTAGCATGGCCAATTCACCTGACCTGCACATCTTTGGACTGTGGGAGGAAACCGGAGCACCCGGAGGAAACCCACGCAGACACAGGGAGAACGTGCAAACTCCACACAGTCAGTCGCCTGAGGCGGGAATTGAACCCGGGTCTCAGGCGCTGTGAGACAGCAGTGCTAACCACTGTGCCACCGTGCCGCCCACTAATGTGCTGCAAATTTCCTAGTCTCTGGCTTGCTGTTATATAGCAGGTCCAGTTCAGTTTCTATTCAATACTAATCCTAAAGGTACTAATATCAGTGACGGGAATGCTGTTGTACATGAAAAGGCATTCAGTGGAGGTGTGAGGTCTCTCATTGAAGATGGTCCTTGCCTGGCACCTGTGAGGCATGAATGTTATTTTCCTCTTAATTCTGAAATACCTCCATGAAGCCTGGTATGCCATCACCAAGTCACCCTTTATTTGCATATACATTATATATGACACTGACCGAGTTAGTTCAGAGCTGGCTCTTTGAGTGAGCAAAACTCCTGACCATCCTATTTAATATTTTTTACCGTGGAAGAGATGCAGACACTCCCGTTTATTTTTTTTTCTTTTAATCCCCACACTCCCGCCTAACTGCGGAAGTGCCTATTTTTTCCCCAGCACCCATGTTGTGTGTGTGCAGGTGTGAGACATAGTGAGAGACACAAGGTGTACGAATCTTTATTCAATTTTCACCACCAGGAAGAAAGGAAAACACCCGAGTGGCCAGGAACAAGCAGTGCCCAAAAGGCAATGCTGTGTGATCAAACAGTATAGGGGAGGGCAGGGATTAAATCAAAATAGAGTTGGAGGGGGAAGTAATGCACTCCACTCCCTGCGGCGCCCACCTCTCCCTGAACAACTCCAGGGTGTTGGTGGGCTCTAACGTAACCGCGGAAGAGGGGCAGGCAGTTGGCCCTAACGACCCCCTCCACCACCCGCTGCCTGGACCTGTTTATGGCCAGTTTGGCCAGGCCCAGGAGAAGACCCACGAGGAGGTCTTCAGACCCGCCCTCCCTCCTCCATACTGGGTGCCCGAAGATGAGGAGCGTGGGACTGAAGTGCAGCCAAAAACAGAGGAGGAGGTTTTTAAGAAAATCAAAAAGGGAGTGCAAACATCCACACCCAATATACACGTGTTCCACCGACTCCAGAGCACCACAGAACAAGCAGTTGGGCTGGGAGTCCGTGAACCACTGCAATCTGCGGTTGCAGGGGACCGCTGCGTGCAGCACCCTCCACCCCAGATCCCCGAGAGAAAGGGGGAGGACTCCCGCGTAGAGAGCCCTCCACTGGGGATCCCCACCGCCCGGTGGCAAATGGGCACGCCAAGGCGTGTCCAGACGGTGGATGAGGGAGAAGAGGTGGACGGTGTGCAGCAGCAGTCTATACAGGGCTTTCCTTTTTACATCCTTAAAAGGGACAAAATAAAAATTCTGGAGGCGGCTCAGGTTGTGGGGCACAGGCTCCCGCGGGAAGTACGCGACCTTGGGTCCAATGTGAAATTCCTTCCGGGCTGGGGTGAGCGCGGACGGGATCCCACCGCACACCTGAGCATCCTCCAACAGGTGCACTACGTCGGGTCCGAGCACCGCCGTTGTAAGGCGTCGGATGGCGGTGGCCACATACTGGGTGTCTACCACTGCCCTGCTCACTATGTTCTGCAGCAGCATCCAGCCCAGGCCTCTGGCACCCAGCATGTCCCCGACCCTGATCACCCTCGCCACCACGGCCCTCCCCTTCGACAGCCACTTTAACCCAAGAGTACGAAGGTGCGGATTCCTGAGCAACGGCTCCCTGACGACAGCTGCTACTCCTGCCGGAGGGTAGGCACGACGCGATTTGACCATGTTCCAGACAGTGATCAGGTCCTGGTAAAAGACAGACAGCCGTCTTGAGGGCGAACTCCAAACCGTCACGGTCAACACCATCCTATTTTTTTTTCTCTTTTTGTGGTGCTTATTTTTACCATCTTTTCTTTTTTTAACCGCCTAACTGCGGTAGTGCTTATTTTTTTCCCCAGCACCCATGTTGTGTGTGTGCAGGTGTGAGACACAGTGAGAGACACAAGGTGCATGAATCTTTATTCAATTTCCACCACCAAGAAGAAAGGAAAACACCTGAGTGGCCAGTGAAAGCAGTGCCCTTACCATTCTATTTATTTTTTTCTATTTTTTCTTTTTTCTTTTCTGTTTTTTTACAACCAGTCACAATAAACAATAAAGATGAAATGAAAAAAACTTCAAAATAAACTCTTCCTCCTCAAGGGGAAGACACCAACAGAATCCTCCTTTTTTAACCCAGGAAAAAGAGAAGAGTCCTTTACTCCTCACTGATCCAGCCCCCTCAGAGGAAGCTCTCAGAGTGACAGGATGGCTGACACTCCTGTTCCTTTTTCTTTTTTCTTCTTTTTTCCCCTGTTTATTTTTTTTCTTCTTTCTTTTCTTTGCCACACTATTGCCTAACTGTGGTAGTGCTTATATTTTCACCATGACCCATGTTGTGTGTGTGCAGGTGTGAGCACAGTGAAAGACACAAAAGGTGTACAAATCTTTATTCAGCTTCCACCACCAGGCAGAAAGGAGACACCTGAGTGGCCAGTGACAAGCAGTGCCCTTACCATCCTATTTATATCTGTCAGCCAGGACTTCCTGATTGGACTGGGTTAACAGCCCCTAAAGGGGAACTCATACTTTATGAGATCCTGATTTGGAGATGCCGGTGTTGGACTGGGGTGTACAAAGTTAAAAATCACACAACACCAGGTTATTGTCCAACAGCTGAAGGGACAGTATTCTGAAAGCTAGTGCTTCCAAATAAACCTATTGGACTATAATCTAGTGTTGTGTGATTTTTAACTTTATGAAATCCACCTGGCTGACCTCATTCCAATCACTACACTTTTGTAGCCTGGTTATTGTCCAGGTCTAGCCACATAGGGACACAGGCTATTCAGTATTGCAGGAGTCATGAATGGTACTGAATATTGAGCAATCATCTGTGATTTATGACTTTATGATGGATTGAAGGTAGTTCATGAAGGAACTTAAGATGATTGAGCCTAGGGTGCTACCTTTAGGAAGTCTCCAGAAATATATTGAATCTGAGATGATTGACCTCCAGCAACACAACCATTTTCCTTTGTGTCAGGTATAATTCTAACCAGTGGAGCATTCTCCCATGATTCCCATTGATTCTAGTTTTGCTAATGCTCCTTGATGCCAACTCTATCAAATGCAACCTTGATGTCAAATGCAGTTACTCCTCCTTCACCTCTGAAATCGGATTTCAGTCCAAATTTGGTCAAAGGCTGTATTGAGGTGAAGAACCGAATGGTTCTGATATAACACATTCTGAGGATCAGTGAGCAGGTTATTCCTTGCAAGTTGACAGCATTATAAATGACCCCTTCCCAAGTGATTTAGTTAAATGCAAAACTAGAGCCTTCAATGTATAAACAAAGTGAAATATGAGCAATGGCTAGCATCTAAAAAATGAATACATAATTGGAAAGTAATATATATTCCTTTAAGGCACAAAATCCCACAAATATGTCTTCTAAGCATGGTTAACAAGTGGAGTTAAAGATAATATTAGGTCCAAGGAAAAAAATTACAACATTGCCGAAAAATTAATTCTCCTTATGTTTGAGAGGATCTTAGAATTTACCAAAGGAGAACCCAGGGATTGATATGGAGAGAGAAAGGGAAAGCCAGGTCTACCATTCCAGTACAGCTTGGCTGAGCCAAATGTGGCCATAACCCCACTTCCCTGCTTCCTACCAAGCCTCCCATATCATAACACTTCACTCTCTTCTCAATCAAAAACGTGTCTAATTCAGCCTTAAATATATTTAATGATCCACTTCCCTCCATGGAAGACAATTCTAAAAATGAATAACCCACTATGAGAAAAATAAATTCTTCTTAATTCTGTCTTAATTTGGAGACCATTTATTTTTAAATCATGCCTCTTACTTCCAGACTTGCCATAACAAGGCAGCGTCCTCACTCTTTCAGAATCTTCAAAACATTTCTATTTTTCTTGAGTCCTGATGTAAGGTCACCACCCTGGAATATTAGCATCGTTTCTCTCCACAGATGCTCCCTTATCTCATGAGTTTAAATCAGATCATCTATCATTCTTTCAACCTGCATTGAACTTAACCTGCTCTACCTTTCCTCATAAGACAGCTCTTTTTAGCTCAGGGATCAGTTGAGTCTTCCATCTCTAAACATTGCTTTCCATTGTAGATATATCCCTTCTTGAAGAAGGAGACCAAAACTGTAAATAGTACACCAGTTGCAATCTTACATTTTTTAATACATCACTTCCTCACATTGTATTTGGTTTTCCTACACTTGCTATCCCCACACACTGGCTTTTTGTGAATCATGTACCAGAACGTCCAAATCTCTTTATATCCTGGCATTAGATTAGATTAGATTAGATTACTTACAGTGTGGAAACAGGCCCTTCGGCCCAACAAGTCCACACCGACCCGCCGAAGCGCAACCCACCCATACCCCTACATCCACCCCTTTAACCTAACACTACGGGCAATTTAGCATGGCCAATTCACCTGACCCGCACATCTTTGGACTGTGGGAGGAAACCGGAGCACCCGGAGGAAACCCACGCAGACACGGGGAGAATGTGCAAACTCCACACAGTCAGTCGCCTGAGTCGGGAATTGAACCCGGGTCTACAGGCGCTGTGAGGCAGCAGTGCTAACCACTGGGCCACCGTGCCGCATTAAATGAGTCCTTCTCATTTAAATAATATTTTGATATTCTTTCCTTCCTGCCAAAGTTGGAAATTTCACATTTTCCCACATTATATTACATCTGCCAATTTTTGGTCCACTCACTTGATTTGTCCATATCTTTCTGTAGATTCATTGCATCTGCCTCACAGTTTAAAACAGGAACAGATTTAGCAATCATACATTTGGTCTCTTCATTCAAGTCATTCCTCTAGGATACACAAAACCACTCTGTAATTAATAAATGAGGATCTAGTGAGAATGAGGATCTTAAGGAATCTACATAATTAAAGAAATGGTACTGGAAACATTTATAGGAACAAATGCCAAAAACCTCACAATCTCCATCCTAGGATTTAAAGGAGTTAACTGCTGAGATTGTTAATGCATTGGCTTTGATCTTTCAGAATTCTGTTAATTCAAGAATAGTTCCCAATGATTGGCAGGAACCATACTATTTATTTATGCAAACATCAGTAATGCTAGTGCCTATTATTAGATGCACAGTGGCAGCAGTGTCTACTATCTAAAAGATACATTGCAACAACTCACCACAGCTCCTCCAACAGCACCTTCCAAAGCTGTGATCTCCATAATCAAGAATGACAATGGCAACAGATACATGGGAACATCACATCACTGGGTCAAAATCCAGAAAATTTCTTCCTAATGGCATTGTGGTTGAAAGAGTCTGAGACTTACAGGTGACTTGAGTCAAGATCAAATTTATGAGAAATTACTCAGAACATTTAAATTTCATCTTTCAGATTTTATTATCCTTAAGGCAGGTTTAAATCTTGACTCATTATTTCCACTACTTAAAGTAATACGTAACTATGTTACAAGAGATTCATACATGCAACCACCCCTTGAGTGACTAATGTAGATCCTTACAGGTAAGAGTATATCTAAGTCACCTTTTTCATCTGCACTGCAGATATCTATTGTAGACCTTTTGATAAGTAAGTGATTTTTGTTTGCTGGTTTGATTGATTTGTTTTGATAAGTAAATTCTCCTCATATGAATACTGTGAGGAGAATTGCCTCAAACATTCAGCTTTTCTGAGCAGGTAATGTTCTAACATGCACATATGTTGCAACTAACCGATGAGGTGTTTAGAAGAGAGGAATCAATTTTCCTTCCTCACCTGGCCATAGTAATTTGCTCATATATTTTATCTAACCAGCAGATGTCTTGTTTCATTAACTCTTAGTGCCAGAGGAAATGGTTGCTTTGTTTAAACTGATTTCGTCACTTGGTTTTATTGACATACAAACCACCTATATTGCTCGAACTGATTATATTTCCGAACTTCATCTGCTATTTCAAAAATAAGGTTAATGGATTGCAGCTTAGCTGCACAGCAAGCTTTTCCCTAAGGAACTTGCTGTATGATGGATCCTCACCACAGCTCATCATGGTCAATGATCTATTTGGTAGATTTGCTGCCAATGTCCTGTAGGGTTTTCTTGGTCTTGTGTGATAGAGGAAAACTACTTGGCAGTCTGAGGTGAGCTCCTGTTTTAAACAAAATGTAGCTTACTGCATGATTGCAATTAGGTTCCAAGATTAATATTATTATAGGACTATGAGGGAAACCTTGATAATTACTCCTTCAAGGTCCAAAACTTTCTGCACCTTGGTCAATGTGACATGATCATGTTTAATGCACTCCTCAGCATTGACTATTTCAGTGCCTTATATGTTTATATAACAGAAATCTACCCATCAGTACCTTCATCTGCAGGATTACAAAGCTTCACCTATTATTCTCATGTTTCGTTCTGTTTTCACAGCTATATTTCCCTGGCACATTCACCTGTTCCAACCATACCTGTAACTTGAGGCTAGTATCAATTCACACAAATAGGACCGACTAGGAGACTTTACGATTATCACTGTGTGCCGTAACTCACAGAGGGGGATTTACAAGTTGATGGCTTCTAGCTCAGAGGCACAGATATTATCCAATGCTCCACAAGACCTTCTTTTGGAATGCTTGTAAAGCCATATCTGGAAAGTTTTGTTAATTTCTGTTCATCATATTGCAAAAAATATATCCATAGAGTCATAGAGATGTACAGCATGGAAACAGACCCTTTGGTCCAGCCCGTCCACCTGCCAGCACCCGGCCCATATCCCTCCAAATCCTTCCTATTCATATGCCCATCCAAATGCCTTTTAAATGTTGCAATTGTACCAGCCTCCACCACTTCCTCTGGTAGCTCATTCCATATGTGTACCACCCTCTGTGTGAAAAGGTTGCCCCTTAGGTCTCTTTTATATTTTTCCACTCTCATCCTAAACCTCTGCCCTCTAGTTCTGGACTCCCCGGCCCCAGGGAAAACACTTTGTCTATTTACCCTATCCGTGGCCTTCATAATTTTGTAAACCTCTATAAGGTCACCCCTCAGCCTCTGACGCTGCAGGGAAAATAGCCCCAGCCCGTTCAGCTCTCCTTATGGCTCAAATCCTCCAACCTGACAATATCCTTGTAAATCTTTTCTGAACCCTTCCAAGTTTCACAACATCTTTCCAATAGGAAGGAGACCAGAATTGCACACAATATTCCAACAGTGGCCTAACCAATGACCTGTATAGCCGCAACATGACCTCCCAACTCCTGTACTCAATACTCTGACCAATAAGGGAAGCATATAAAACACCTTCTTCACTATCCTACCTACCTGCGACTCCACTTTCAAAGAGCTATGAACCTGCACTCCAAGGTCTCTTTGTTCAGCAACACTCACTAGGACCTTACCAAAATGCTTTCCCAAAATGCAGCAACTCGCATTTATCTGAATTAAACTCCATCTGCCACTTCTCAGCCCATTGGCCCATCTGATCAAGATTCTGTTGCAATCTGAGGTACCTTCTTCGCTGTCCACTACACCTCCAATTTTGGTGTCATCTGCAAACTTACTAACCATACCTCTTATGCTAGCATCCAAATAATTTATATAAATGACAAAAAGTGGAGGACCCAGCACCGATCCTTGTGGCACTCCACTGGTCACAGGCCTCCAGTCTGAAAAACAACCCTCCACCACCATCCTCTGTCTTCTCCCTTTGAGCGAGTTCTGTATCCAAATGGTGAGTTCTCCCTGTATTCTGTGAGATCTAACCTTGCTAATCAGTCTCTCATGTTGAACGCCTTACTGAAGTCCATATAGATCACGTCTACTGCTCAGCCCTCATCAATCCTCTTTGTTACTTCTTCGAAAAACTCAATCAAGTTTGTGAGACATGATTTCCCATGCACAAAGCCATGCTGAATATCCCTAATCAGTCCTTGCCTTTCCAAATACATGTTCTTCATCCTGTCCCTCAGGATTCTCTCCAACAACTTGCCCACCACCGAGGTCAGGCTCACTGGTCTATAGTTTCCTGGCTTATCCTTACCACCCTTCTTAAACAGTGGCACCACTTTAGCCAACCTCCAGTCTTCTGGCACCTCACCTGTGACTATTGATGATACAAATATCTCAGCAAGAGGCCCAGCAATCACTTCTCTAGCTTCCCACAGAGTTAACTGTTGGAGAAACTCAGTAGGAGAAAGTGAGGACTGCAAATGTTGGAGATCAGAGTCGAAGGGTGTGGTGCTGGGAAAGCACAGCCGATCAGGCAGTATCCGAGGAGAAGGAGAATCGATGTTTCAGGCATAAACACTTCATCAGGAACTCAGCAGATCTTGCAACATTTGTACAGAGGTAAACAGAGTTAGTTTTCAAATCCAGTGTTATTTTTCTTTGGTTGTTCTGAGGACTTCAGCTCTTTAACATGTTACGTTTTCCACTTCTGACTAGATGGTTCTGTCAGGTTACTTTGTGTTTAGGGACAGCCATTCATTTTATGCACTTGCACAGCATGCATGTTATGGCTCTAAGACTTTATTTCTTTGCACTCACTCACGTTGTACTTACCTAAAAGCTGCCAATCTCTATATGCTCCACATAATAAACACACATTCACTGACTCTGTGTGGCTCACAATGTTTTCTTAGAGCACAGGATCTTCAGCGCTGAGTTGCAGGATGTCAACTTCTAAACCTTGCATTGTTCTTTAGCGCAGACAGAGAGACAAGTAGCTTGTCTAGCTGGGAGTATTGCACAGTCAAGAGGATTGACAGGTTGCTGTGCTGTACATTAATGTCACACATTCAGCCTGTGTCAGTGGTTTAAGTTGCTTGTGCTTCAAGCAAATGGTCATGTGGGAAGGTTAAAGAGGAGCAGTTCTTAGTGGTCAGTCAAGAATTTCATCCGATTGCAATCCAGGGGCTTGGTCATGGTCAAACAGACTCTTGGTCTTCTCAGGGTGCAGGAATCTGTTTCCTTACAGTCTGGGGAATTGGCCAGTCAATCCTGCAGCTCAAGTACCGCCAAAGTGAGAATTATGGGTAGGTCAATCAGGGCATTGTGGAAACATCAGTCAGGAGTGTAGGCCACCTTTTTCTCCAATGAGAAAGGGATTAGTTATGATGGAAGTAGATAGAAGAGCAGTCATTGTTGATGCAGGAGCAAGAGAGGTGGTGAGATGTCCACAGTGAGTGAGTAGGAAGCAAAGTGACAGGCAAGGTTTATTGTCAAGAATGTGTTGCTGGGAAAGCACAGCAAGTCAGGCAACATCCGGGGAGAAGGAGAATTGACGTTTCGGGCATAAGTGATTCGTCAGGAATGATGAAGGGCTTATGCCTGAAATGTCAATTCTCCTGCTCCGCGGATGCTGCCTGACTTGCTCTGCTTTCCCAGCAACACATTCACGACTCTGATATCCAGCATCTGCAGTCCTCACTTTCTCCTAGGCAAGGTTTTTTGTTTGGAAGGATGAGATAGGTGAGAGCTGTTGGGTTTACGTGATGCAGTGGTGACCATTGTAGTCAATGAGCCTTGGTGAGAGGCATGTGATGTGGCAGAATTACAGTCAGTGATGGCCCTGTGAGGGTGAGGTAGCATAGAGAAGATGTGGAGCACAGGAGACCATTGACTTTCTTCCCAAACTGCTAGACGTCCCACTTCTCATGTGATATACATCTTGGAAAGGCAAATCAGGGCAGGACATATACACATAATGGTAAACTCCTGGGGAGTGTTGCTGAAAAAAAGAGACCTTGGAGTACAAGCTCATAGTTCCTTGAAAGTAGATTTGCAGGTTGAAAGGGTAGTGAAGAAGGTTTTTAGTATACTTTCTTTTTTTGGCCAGAGCATTGAGTATAGGAGTTGAGAGTTCATGTTGTAGCTGTCCAGGACATTAGTTCAGCCACTTTTGTAATATTGCATGCAATTCTAGTCTCCCTGCTATAAGAAGTATGTTGTGAAACTTGAAATGGTTCAGAAAAGATTTACAAGGATGTTGCCAGGGTTGGAGGATTTGAGCTATAGGGGGTGGCTGAATAGGCTGGGGCTGTTTTCCATGAAGCATCGGAGGCTGAGGGGTGACCTTATAGAGGTTTATAAAATCATGAGGAGCATGGATAGGATAAATAGTCAAGATCTTTTCCCTTGGGTGGAGTGTCCAGAACTAGAGGGGAAAAGGGTGAGGGGGAAGATTTAAAAGAGACCGAAGGGGCAACTTTTCCATGCAGAAGGTAGTGCATGTACAGAATGAGCTGCTAGGAAAGTGATGGAGGCTGGTACAATTACAAAATTTAAAAGGCATCTGGATGGATATATGAATAAGAAGGGTTTAGATATGGGCCAGCTGGCAAATGGGACTAGATTGGGTTAGGATATCTGGTCAGTATGGATGAATTAGACCGAAGGGTCTGTTTCCATGCTGTACATCTCTATGACTCTATGACTATATGACTCGGCACTGAACAGGGTGCAAGTTTGCTGTGTTTGGTGATAGACAGGAAAAAAGACTGCCTTCCTCTTTACTACCTATCTACCAGAACATCCAGATCCCTCTCTGTGAAGCAGAGAATCAGCTTTCCTTTCTCCTCGTGTATGTTTTGAATGTAAAGGTAAGTGCAGCACAAATTAGAGGTTAGGTCTTAGCTTGCAGCATCTGAAGTAGTGAGCAGCAGGGGTTTAAACGCTGGGGTTTAAAACTTTGGCATGAACACTGTAAGGTCTTAGAAATGATGAGCGATTCCACCTTCCCTGTGTGTGATTCCCTGAGTAATGTGCCTCAAAACCCCTTCCATGAATAAAGATCAGAAAAGTTGCTACAAGTCATGGCAGACCCAGTGTAATGAATTTCACATGACAACGCTTTAACTGAGAAATGGGAAATCCTACCCTGAGTGAAATAACTTGGTCTAAGTTGGGATAGGATTACCATATAAATATCCATTAATATTAACAACAAATTATTTTAGACTTGTACAGCTAAATGATTAACAGGACCTGACCAATCTGCCTGAAGTAACTTCCATTAGGTCCCTGCTTTCTCCAAAAGACATGAATGAATCTCACATAGAGATTAAATAGAGAAAGGTTTGACTAAAAGATTGCAATATTTTAGTTGAGTGTGAAAAGTTCTTTTTCGCTGATGTGATACAGTTTGGTGACTTGATTAGTTCAAACCTTTGATATTGCTAAAGCATTGTCCTTCTTCCTTACTAAATATAAAAATGATGCCACAGGCTTACTGAAATTGCTGCTGAAATATTTAATGCTGTTATATTGTGTGAACACTGAGGGTTGGGAAATTGAGTGCAGAAAGTTCTTGAGACTCAAGAAACAAAATTCTTGAATCAAAACTGAAATCCTTGTACAGCAGTGCCCTCTAATGTCTGACTCATGATATTGTACATACTGAAAGCATCAGAAACAATCATAAAGGACATGTGGGAAAGGACAGCTCAGAGAAATTGACTTTAATATTTCTGATAGCACAGCCATATTTTGACAAATATTAGACAAGATGTTTCTCACCAATTCACAGACAACCATACACAGCAGAACACAACCTTTATTTAATTTTGGCTGAAGGTGTATGGTTCCAATGTTAACTCCTCTTTTTTTTCCCATCAATTCTGCCTGATCTACTGAGTGTTTCCTGCACTTTCATTTTTTTCTCAGATTTCCACTATTTGATTTTGATAATACTTGCTACTCTTTCATCAATAAGGAGATTTATTGTGAAACTGCGGACTTGTTTGACTAGTTTCAACAGTTTAATTACAGCCTAATCTCATGTAGTCCAATTAACTTGTGGTTCTGGTACAAAACATAAACTTCAAAGAACTACATAATGCCTGTGATACCAACATATAAAATCAGAATATGAAAATTGAATTCAACTGTTTAAAATGCACGTTTAAAACCAGTTTATGACAAAAAATAAGTTTGGGACCTATAAACTAATATTTCAAGTATTCTTATTCGCATTATTTCTAAGTTATAAATTTTAACATTCAGCTTTTGCTTTCTAGACACACAAACCAAGAAAACTGCAGCAGCCAGTCTTTTCTAAAATAACCATTGGTAATCTTCCAGTTAAACTGAGTCTAAGCTACAAGAATATGGAAAACGAAGTTCACAATGTAAAATGCTTGTGGAATGGGGTATATTCATGATTGAGATTGCACAGCATTGTGTCTCTTATGCAAATTAACCCGACTTATTATTAATGCGTTGAAGTAGAGCAATGAAGCATTAACAGCATCCAAGGAGCCGGAAAATCGACATTTTGGGCATAAGCCCTTCCTGATGAAGGGCTTATGCCCAAAATGTTGATTCTCCTCCTCCTCAGATGCTGCCTGACCTGCTGTGATTCTCCAGCGCCACACTCTTGACTCTGATCTCCAGCATCTGCAGTCCTCACTTTCTCCAATGAAGCATTAACCTTTATTATACCCCCTTGCACAGTTTCTTTCCCTGTCCATTTCTGATTTTAATGGATAAGTCATTCGAAATAATACATTACCGCTGCACAAATCATTTTGGAATCACAAGGCAGATTGCAGGAGATGAGCAAATCATGCAAGTGTAAAAAATGATGAGCATGTTATTGACTGATTGGTTTCTATATCACGTAAATGAAGTGTGCTGGTGATGAAGAAAGGAAGACTTTGTACCACTTTATCCCTGTTACAGTATTAATATTCACAAGGCCAACTGAATTATATACAGGTAGTTCTGGGTTAACACACAGTTTGGCAGCACGATTTGGCTATAATGTCACTGAAGAATTGGGGAACAGAATTTTGGAGAACGTTTACCTCCGTTGACAATAGCGTGATTCCAGCAGGGATCAGTTCATGCACTTCATTCTACGCATGTGCTGATGTCGCGCTAAAAGCTTCACTCTGTTTTGGCATGTACAACATCAGTGTGGTCTTCATACCGTACTGCGCATGCACTGATGTCAGCTACTGTTGGAGCAACTTTCTGGGAAAGGTACTTTACAGAGAGTAGCTTTCTTACATTTTTTAAATGTATTATATCAAATCTACTTTTATTTCATTTATAAATATGATTTCAGCCTTCATTTGAGCTGTGCCATACTTTGCAATCGACTTTTGGGTGATTATGAATGAAAACTTTTGCTAGTCTGCCCCAACCCCACTTTTTCCATAGACCCCATTATTTCTATTACGCTACTTTCTATTAAACAAGGCTTCTCTGGAATGCAACTCCCTCCACTCCAACCCCAACCTCACCATCAAACCTGCAGACAAGGGGGGTGCAGTAGAAATGTGGCGCACTGACCTCTACACTGCTGAAGCCAGGCGCCAACTCGCAGACACCTCCTCCTACTGCCCCCTTGATCACAACCTCACCTCCCATCACCCAATCATCTCCCAGGCTATCCACAACCTCATCACCTCTGGGCATCTCTCATCCACAGCCTCCAACCACATTGTCCTTCCTAAGATTCACAAACCTGACTGCCCCAATCGACCCATTGTCTCATCCTGTGCCTGTCCCACCGAACTCATTCCTTCCTACCTCGACACTGTTCTGTCTCCCTTAGTCCAGGAACTGCCCACCGATGTTCGTGGCCTCCCCCATACCCTTCACCTCCTCCAAGACTTTTGTTTCCCCAGCCTCCAAAGCCTCATCTTCACCATGGACATCCAGTCCCTGTACACATCGATCCACCACGACAAAGGCCTCCAAGCACTCCGTTTCTTCCTCTCACGCCATCCCAACCAGTACCGTTCCACTAACACCCTCATCTGCCTGGCTGAACTGGCCTTCACCCTCAACAACTTGTCCTTCCAATCCTCCACTTCCTCCAAACCAAAGGGGTAGCCATGGACACCTGCATGGGACCCAGCTATGCCTGCCCGTTTGTCAGATATGTGCAACAGTCCACCTTCCGCAGTTACTGGCACCGCCACCCGCCCCCCCCCACCCCCAACCTGTTCCTCCACTACATCGATGACTGTATAGGCGCTGCCTCGTGCTCACACGAAGAGATCGAACAGTTCATCAACTTTACCAACACTTTCCACCTCAACCTCAAATTCACCTGGACCATCTCGGCAACCTCTCTCCTCTTCCTGGACCTCTCCATCACGGTCTCTGGCGGCAGACTAACCACAGACATATACTACAAGCCCACTAACTCTCACAGCTACTTAGACAACACCTACACCCACCCTACCTCCTGTAAAAATACCATGCCTTATTCCCAATTCCTCCGTCTCCACCGGATCTGTTCCCAGGATAACCAATTTCACCTCAGAAAGTCCCAGATGGCCGCCTCCTTCCACGATCACAACTTCCCTTCTCACATTGTTGACGATTCCCTCCACTGCATCTCCTCCACTTCACACACCACCGCCCTTGAACCCCACCTCCCCAATGCAACAAGAACAGAACCCCACTGGTCCTCAACTTCCACAGCCCCCTCCCCACCTCCGCATACAACGCATCATCCTCCACCATTTCCGCCACCTCCAAATGGACCCCACCACCAGAGATTTCCCTCCCCACCCCATCAGCATTCTGAAAAGACCATTCCCTCTGTGACTCCCTCCTCATATCCACACCCCCCACCAGCCTACACCACACACCTGGCACCATTCCCTACCACTGCAGGAAGTGCAAAACCTGCACGCACACCACTCCCCTCACCTCTGTCCAAGGCCCCAAGGGATCCTTCCACGTCAGAAGTTTACCTGTACTTTTACCAATTTCATCTACTGCATCCGTTGCATCCCGTGTGGTCTTGCCTACATCGAGGAGACAGGACGCCTTCTTGTGGATCATTTCAGAGAACATCTCTGGGGCACCCGCACCCCACTGCCCCGTGGCTGAACACTTCAACTCCCCCTCCCACTTTGTCAAGGACATGCAGGTCCTGGGCCTCATCCACTACCAAACTGTTGCCACCCAACGCCTGGAGGAACACCTCATATTCTGCCTTGGGACCTTGCAACCAAACAGGATAAATGTGGATTTCCCCTCCCCCCACATGATCCCAGTCCCAAGCCTCCAACTCAGCATTGCCCTCTGGACCCGTCCATCACTGTCCCCTATGACCTATCACCTTCTCTCTCATCTTCAGCCACCTATCACTTTCCCAGTTACCTCCCTCCAACTCTACCCCCTCCCATTTATCTCAGCCATGATCCACAAGCCTCATTCCTGATGAAGGACTTATGACCGAAACATCGATTCCGCTGCTCCTCAGATGCTACCTGACCTGCTGTGCTTTTCCAGCACCACACTCTCAACTCTGATCTTTAGCGTCTGCAGTCCTCACTTTCTCCTGGAATGCAACCATAGTGTTGTAGAAGAACTACTTGTACTTTCCAATATAAATCTTCCTGCAATTTTATGACAAGCAACCTCACATGTTGATGAGAATTAGCCTTATAGCACCAGGGTCCCAGGTTCGATTCCATCCTCAGGCTGTGTGGAGTTTGCATAGTCATTCCAGTGTATGCGTGGATTTCCTCCGGATGCTCCGGTTTCCTCCCAGTCCAAAAGTAGCAGGTCAGGTGAATTGGCCATGCTAAATTGTCCATAATGTTAGGTGCATTAGTCAGAGGGAAATGGGTCTGGATGGGTTGCTCTCTTTGGAGGGTCGGTGTGGACTGGTTGGGCCAAAGGGTCTGTTTCCACACTGTAGGGAATATAATCTAATCTATTTTAAGACATGTGCAAAAAAAGGATAAGGAGATCAGAAGTAACAGACACAAGTGCTGAAGTTCTGAAAGAAGACTGGTATGTGCTAGAAATATTAAAAAATTGGCACCTAATCATGGCCAATCCTTTTTCACTTCAAATATTAATGGTTTGTCTTTCACAATATCAACTACACATCCCAATATTTATGAAGGGGCAATGGATCTGTCCACAAAATATTTAGCATGCTCTCACATGAATACAGAAATTAAACTCATAATTACCCTTGCCACAAATAAAACATTAAACTATTTCAACTAGCAAGACAATGACTAAGAAAACAATCTCCCAACAGCTCACTCCGCTTCCCTAGACCTCTCAGTCTGTCTCTGGGAACTGACTCAACACTGACATCTACTTCAAACCCACCAACTCCGATGGTTACCTTGACTATACCTCCTACCATCTCCCCCCTAAAATTCCTCCCGTGATCCCTTACTCCCAATTCCTCCGCTTCTACTGTATAATTTAATGGAAATGGTCTTCTTAATCATGGTCTTGCTAGTTCATATAATTTAATATTTTATTTGTGGACATCCCTGCTTTTAGTCAATACCTTTACAAAAGGTTAAAATCTCAAATGTTTTGCAAACTATCCCAGCTTTACATATACTCAATATTGGAGACTCCACAACCTCTGGAGTAGAGAATTTCTCAACTGAATAAAGAGATTTTTCCTCAAATCAACCCTAAATGATCAATCCCTTACCATGAAACTGTGACCTGTATTTTAAGATTCCCTGATAAACAGAAACTCCCTGTGGAGTCCCATCAGAATCTTGAATGTTCCAATGAGATTGCGCTCATCTCATTCTTCTAAACATCAGAGGGCAGAGACCTAATTGACTCAGCCTCTCATCATTGAGCAACTCCATCATGCTATGGTCTTATGGCACTCCACTCTTTACTGCATACCAAATGTGAAAATACACTGTTTCCAGTTTTGACCATTACCCAATCCTCTATCCATGCTATCATCCCAACTCACTAAGTTATCTTGACCATTAACCTTTAGTGCGACACCTTATTAAAAACCTTATGGAAAACATGTTCTGGCTCCCCTTTAAGATGATCATGTGGGGGAGGTGTTGGTATAGTGTCTAGAACGTTGGTTTGTATTGCTACAGGTTTCACTGTGGCTGGTCTGTTATGTTAAATTCCAACCTACATTTCTGAAGCAAAGCAGAAATTTGACTATGAATCCTTGTTTCATTTTGGTGCAGGGGCTGTTGTGGTGAAATGATTGTTTCCTTACCTCTGGGCCAGGAGCCTGCGTTTAAGTCCCATCTACTTTCGAGAGGCATAATAATATCCCTGAACAGATTAAGATTTTTTTTAAATCAAAGCTGACCTTGTTAGGTATACTCTTTAAAAAAATTATGAAGGAGTCCCTTTAAGAAAACCATGTTGATTTGTTCTAATATTAAATCAAGAAAGAAACAAATACAGTTAACACTTTTATTGCAGTGTTATTTATTGATACAAGTTAAATTCAGTAATAATGCCTTCATATAGTGTACAACTAAAATAATTCCGTTGGATCTAGAATTTTAGAAACAATTTCAGCAAGCTATCAAACCAGTAGTCATTATTTCAAAGAAGAAAGTTCATAGAAGTAGGCACCAAGCACTTTGATTCCCTGAATGTAGTTAGACCTGTTGAAGGAACAATAAAAATTGTAAGAATATATATTAAAGTCTCTCTGATCAGGCAGCATCTGAGGAGCAGGAGAATCAACATTGAGCATTAGCTCTTCTTCAGGAAACATCGATTTTCCAGCTCCTCAGATGCTGCCTGACCAGCTGTGCTTTTCCAGCACCACACTCTGACTCTGATACTACAGCATCTGCAATCCTCACTTTCTCCCATATTTAAGTCTCTGTTATGGCTTGACTCCTGCCCATCATCAGTTTCAAAAGTTTGAAGAGTGCCCCTCAAATTGCATTCATCCAATCTTTGCTTTACTACAGATGGCAACAGCTTCCACACCTAGGCTTTCACATTCCAACTCTGCCCTTAAAATCCAGTCTTTGACCAAGAATTTGGTACAGCCTCTCTGCCCCAATTTGACTCAATGTTCCTTCACTTGATTCCTCCTTGGGGAAATGCCCCGAGATGTTGTCCTACAGGAAAGGCTTTATATAAATAGAAACTGACATTCTATATAACTTGCAAAGTATTATGCCAAACATTAGTAGTGATCGAGCAGGTTTACAAAAATCTAAATAGGGCAAATAAAAATGGAAAAAGATACAAAAGCATAATTACTTTTATGAAGTGGAGGCTGCTACTGGTTTGGTGCTTGGTTACATTGATGCATTAGGGGAAGCTAGCTTACTAGCTGCAGAAAGGAATTAGAAGTGCCTGCTAACATAAAAAATAGAAAATATTGGAGACAATCAGTAGATCTGGCTGCATTTATGGAAAGTGAAAAGAAGTGTCTGTGTGGGTTTCCTCCGGGTGCTCTGGTTTCCTCCCACAATCCAAAGATGTGCAGGTTAGGTAAATATGCCATGCTAAATTGTCCATAATGGTCAGGTTAGGTGCATTAGTTAGGGGTAAATATGGGATAATAGTGTAGGGGAATGGGTCTGGGTGGATTTCTTTGGAGGGTCGGTGTGGACTCGTTGGGCCGAAGGGGCTATTTCCACACTGTAGGGATTCTGTGATTTAACTTAGTTGGAGCTGGGATCACATTGGACTCAATGTCAATTCCATTTCTCTCCCCATAAATGCTGCCAGACCGACTGAATTTCTCCAGCATTGTGTTTGTTTCAGATTTTCAGCATTTGTAATATTTTGCTTTTATAGATAGTCATGCTGTTATGAGCAGATGAAATGGGGTGGAAAGATATTCAGCAGCATTAACCATTAAAAATTCATGGAATGTGGGCTTCGCTGACTAGGCCAGAATTTGTTGCCCATCCTCAAGTGCCCTCAAGAAAGTGATGAGCTGCCTAGGGACACTGGCTATGATCTTAGGTTGGAAGTTCCAGGATTTTGACCTAGCAGCACTGAAGGAATTGTGAAACAAATCCAAATGAGGTTGGGGAGTGGAGTGGAGGGGAATTTGCAGGTGATGTTCCCATGTATCCGTTACCCTTGCTTGTGGAAAGTGCTGTTGTGGTGTAGGCGTACAAACATTTACCTACTGTAAACTGTTACTTTTATACACAGATATATTCCTAAATGCAGCTTAATTCTGTTTTCATTTTGAGAACATAGATTTCAACCATATATCAACCTGAAGCAGCTTATTTTTTCCTAAGTATTTTGACTGATCATGAAGAGTAGATCAGAGAGGTTGCAAATGTACTGAATAAAAAATAACTGACCCTCTCAGAAAGAAGGGAATTGTCTATATCCACCACATGTGTTGTGTTGTGTTATACAGGTAGGTGGAATTGGCATTAAGAAATGAGAGGAGTAATTGAGAACATTAATGGAATGTGTGCATGTACTTACATAAAGAGTAGCAGACTAACTAGACAATAAGACAAAATCTGATTGGCGGAGTGTCCTGAGCTATTGGTTGGTCAGGATGGGAGGTGATGGTGGGAAGGGCAGGAAATGGGTTAAGGACATAATTAAAACAAACATATTAGATTCCCTACAGTGTGGAAACAGGCCCTTAGGCCCAATCAGTCCACACAGGCCCTCCGAAGGATAATCCACCCAGACCAGTTTCCCTCCGACTAATGCACCTAACACAATGGGCAATTTAGCATGGCCAATTCACCTGAACTTCACATCTTTGGACTGTGGGAGGAAACCGGAGTACCCAGAGGAAACCCACGCAGACACGGGAAGAATGAATCGAACCTGGGACCCTGGTGCTGTGAGACTGCAGTGCTAACCACTGAGCCACCATGCTGCCCCTAAAATGTATCTGTATTCTTGCTTACTCTGCAAGCCTATGTGAATATCCTAGAAATACATCCTCCCAATACAGGGCAGCAAAAGCCACAGACACTCGTCAGTATTTATAGGAAGAAAACGCTGAGCGGGAAGAAGCTAACATTATTTTGTCTGAATGTAATTGTAGAGATGCACAAATTAACAGAAGTACTGAAATAACAAACTCAAAGAGGTGATTGGGGACAATACTTAAGCAAAGTATTATCTCTTACCGGTTGATTTTCTCATTCTGTGAATGAGCACCATCATCTGCAGCTCCAACCGGCAGTAACAGAACACTTTTTCCTGTAGCTTCCTGGAATGTCAGGGTAACTGGAATACTCCCACCTTCCCTGGTCATGTCTGGTTCAATTCCAAATACTTCAGGAAAGAAAAGAAAAGAGTGTTTATAGGTTTGTCATTAAAAACAAGATTAAAAATACACTGCAAGCATTAGCCAGTTGCATTATCACTACTCAGGATCCAGTGACCTAGAGTCAGAGTTGTATATCACTGAAATAGACCCTTCAGTCCAACTCGTCCACACTGACTAGATATCCTAAATTAATCTAGTCCCATTTTCTCGCATTTGGCCCATATCCCACTAAGCCCTTCCTACTAGTGTACCCATCCAGGTGCCTTTGAAATGTTGTCATTGTACAAGCCACCACCACTTCCTTCAGCATTTCATTGCATACACACTTTTGAAATGAAAAACTTGTAACTCACGTTTCTTTTATTCTCCTCACCTTAAACCTACACCATGTTGTTTTGGACTCACCTACCCTGGGAAAAAGACCTTGGCTATTCACCCTACCCATGCCCTTATGATTTTATAAACCTCTATAAGGTCACCCCGCAGTCTTTGATACTCCATGGAAAATAGCCCCAGCCTATTCAGCCTCTTCCTATACCTCAAATCTTCCAATCTTGGCAATATTCTTGTAAGTCTTTTCTAAATTCTTTTAAGTTTAACAATATCTTTCCTATAGCAGGGAGACCAGAATTGAATGCAATATGTCAAAACCAATGTCCTGTTCAGCCATAACAAGGAAGAAGGGAGAAGCGCACAGATTGCCCAAGAAAATAATAGATCAGAGGTTTGGGAGCAATTTAGAATTCAGCAAAGGACCAAGGAATTGATTAAGAAGTGGAAAATACAGTATGAAAGTAAGGGAACATAAAGACTGAGACTAAGAATATCTATAGTTATGTGAAGAGAAAGAGACTGGTGAAGACAAATGTGGATTCCCTACAGCCAGAAATGGGGGTATGTATAATAAGGGATAAAGAAATGGCTGAGCAACTGAACACATGTTGGTTCTGTCTTCACAAAAATCGACACAAATCAGATACCAGGAATGTTGGAGAATGCAAGACTTAGTGACAGGGAAGAACTGAGGGAGATCAGTATTAGTTGAGAAACGACACTGGGAAAATTGAAAGTGGATAAATCCTCAGGGCATGATAATCTACATCCCAGAACACTTAAGGAAGAGGCTCTAGAAATAATGGATGTATCGGTGATCATGTTCTAGTATTCTGTAGACTCTGGAAGAGTCCCTGCAGATCGGAGGGTAGCTAATGCTACTCCAATATTCAAGAAGGGAAATAGGGAGAAACCAGGGAATGAGACCAGTAAGCCTAACATCGGTAGTGGGGAAAATTCTCAAATCCATTATTAAGGACTTTATAGTGGAGCATTTAGAAAGCAGTGGCAGAATCAGACAGTTATCATGGATCTATGAAGGGGAAATAATACTTGAGAAATCTGTTGGAATTTTATGAAGTTGTAACTGGTGAAGTTGACAAGGGAGAGTCAGTGGTATATTTGTCAAATGCTTTCTAAAAGTCCAAAGTCCCACATAAGAAATTATTGTGCAAGAATAAAATGCCTGGCATCGGGGGAAGTCTAACAAAATGAATAGAAAACTGGTTGGCAGAGAGGAAACAAAGAGTAGGAGTCCATGGACCCCTTTCCAATTAGTGAGTTGCCACAGGATCAGGGCTGGGACCCCAACTATTCACAATATCTATTAATGATTTGTATGTGAGAACAAAATGTAACGTCTCAAAGTTTGCAGATGATACCAAGTTAGTTGGGAGGGTGAACTATGAGGATGCAGAGGTCCTTCAGCGTGATCCGGGCAGGTTGGGTGGGCAAATCAATGGCAGATGCTGTACGATTTGGATAATTGCAAGGTATTCATTTTGGAAGCAAAAACAAGAAAGCAGATTACTACCTGAATGGCTATAAAAATTGGAAGATGGGAGTGTACAGCAGGACCTGGGTGTCCTTGCACACCAGTTGCTGAAGGTAGGCAGGCGGTAAAGAAAGCAGATGGTGTGTTGCCCTTCATTGCGAGGGGTTTTGAGTACAGGAGCAGGGGTGTGTTGTTGTAGTTATACAGGGCCTTGATAAGGCCGCATCTAGAATATCGTGCGCAGTTTTGGTTTCCCTTTTCCGAGGAAGGATGCTCTTGCTTGAGGGAGTGCAGCGAAGGTTTACCAGGCTGATTCAGGGGGTGGCAGGACTGACGTATAAAGAGAGACTGACAATGTTAGGATTGTTATCCACCTTCAGGCCATTCAGTTTATTCTAGCTGCTTCTCCTTGGTGATGGCATCCATACTCAGCTCTGCGCCTCACTCCCAACTCCTGCATTCAATGCTCTGACCAATGAAAGCAAGTGTGCCAAAGATTTTCTTTGACCTCTGTCTACTTGAGTGACTGCATGGTGAGGTGGGGGGAATCTCAGACTTATAAAATTTTAAAACGACTGGACAGTGCAGATGCAGGGAGGATGTTTCTGATAGGGAGTGCATCCAGAACCAGGGGTTACACTGAGGATTCTGGGGGACTATTTAGGATGGAGATGAGGAGACATTTCTTCACCCAAAGAGAGATGAGCCTGTGGACTTCATTACCGCAGGAAGTAGTTGATGCCAAAACACAATGTATTCAAGAGGCAGCTGGATGTAGCACTTGGAGCAAATGGGATCAAAAGATTATGGGGAGAAGGCAGGATTAAGTTAGAGTTGGATGAGCAGCCATGATTGCGATGAATGGCAAAGCGGGCTCAAAAGGCTGAATGGCCTCCCTCTGCTCCTGTGTTTCTAACTTCCACTCCGGTACTCAATGCATCGACCAAGAAAGGCAAGCGTACCAAATGCCTTCTTCACTACCGTAATTACCTGAGACTCCACTTTCAAGGAACAATGCACCTGCTCAGAGGTTCAATAAGTATAAACTGAATTGCCTCACTAAAATACCAACACCTCACATTCTCCAAATTAAACTCCATCTGCCACTCCTCGGTCCATCAGATCAAGGTCCCATCGTACTCGGAGATAACCTTCTTGGCTATCCATTAAACCACCAATTTTGGTGTCATCTGCAAACTTAATAAACATACCTCCTATATTCACATCCAAATCATCAATAAACATGACAAAGAGCAGTGAACCAAGTCATGATCCTTGGAGCACACCTCCGATCACAGGCCTCCAGTCCAAAAAAAACAACCCTCCATTGCCACCACCTTCTGTCTTTTACCTTCAAGCTAACTTTGTATCTAACGGCTAGCACTTCCTGGATTCCATGTGATCTAACCTTGTTGACCAGTCTATACCTGACATATGTCTCCTCCTTTTTCTTTACCAGAGCCTCAATTTCTCTAGTCTTCAGCATTCCTTACACCTAACAGGCTTGCCTTTCACACTAACAGGACCAGACAGAATTCCTGTTCTCTGTCTCATTTTTGAAGGCCTCCCACTTTCCAACCAGCTTTTCACCTCCCAATCAATTTTGAAAGTTAGGACAAATTTACTGCAGATATTGTAAATTTGTAGAAATCTCAGTGGGATCAGGCAGCATCCATGGACAGAGAGCAAGCTAACATTTCAAATCTAGATGACTCATCAGAGCTAATGAACTTAGTTTTTGAAAGTTCTTGCCTAATACCATTGCAATTGGCCTTACTCCAATTTAGAACTTTAACCTTTAAATCAGGTCTATCCGTTTCCATAGCCATTTTAAAACTAAATAGAATTATAACCATTGGCCACAAAGTGCTCCCCCACAGACACCTCAGTCACTTACCTTGTTTGATTTCCCAAGAGAAAGTCAAATTTTGTTCCTTCGAATAAGAACATTTTGTATACGCTTAAAATTCCTCTTCATCCAAGCCCTTAATATTATGGCAGTTCCAGGCTATGTTTGGAAAATTAAAACTGCCTACCTTTACAAACCTACTATTCTTATAGATATCGGATGTCTCCTTAAAAATTAGTTTCTCAATTTCCTGCTGCCTCTTAAATTTGGGGTGAGGGGGCACCTATAGTACAATCCCAATGAGCTGCTCATCCCTTTCTTATTTCTCATTTCACCCCAAATATACAGCCACAAAGTTATCACTAACCAAAAACTCCACATCCCCTCTTCTCCTGCCCTCCTTTCTCTATTTTCTATAATCTGGAGCATTAAGCTGCCAGCCTTGCACTTCCCTGGGTCACATTTCTGCAATAGCTATGATACCAAAGAATCCATCCCTCCTCACATTTTCCAAAACAATATAATTGTTTGAGAAGGGGATTGCCACAGAAGACGCCTGCACTACCTGCCTACTCTCCTACCTTTCCTAGAGGTAACCCATTGATCTGACTGTATCTGTGATTTTTCTACCTTCCTCAAACTGCTAACCATCAGATCTCCTGGCTCCTCTCAACTCCTCATTGCTTCTACTTGCTGCTATAACCTATTCATGTGATCTGGTATGATTTGCAACAAAACATTTCTTCAGTCATAATCATCAGGAACATTGAAATTCTCCCCGATCTTCCACACCTGACAAGAACAACACATCACTCCACAAAAGGCCATCTCTGCACCTTAAACAATCTCCAGAAAATAGCACAGTCTTACTTCTCTATAAACAATGCTCTAGGATAACTTCTGCTCTATTTTTTATTCCTAAAAAAATTAATCTACCTACTAGAATTTCAAGAAATGGAAGTCCTTGCATAAGATATTGTCAGAAATCAATGCCTCCAACCCCAGCCTTTTCAATTCAATATTTATTCTCTCTTTATTACAATTAGATAAATGTCACAAAAGATTGTTGGATCCAATTTGTCAAATAGTCTAAACTGCAGGGTTTAGGGGACATCCTGGAATCTGACATACTTACCTCTTGGAGTCAGGGTGAAAATAGATCTTACTTCAGCAATTTGTAGTGTTCTTGTTTGTCTCCTTTCTTGCTTTCAAAAAGTGTTGGTCCATTCACACCATCTCAAAAATTCTGTTATGCTATTCTCATTCTCTGACTATGCATCGAGCCTTTTGCCACTTCCTTATTCCTTTTTGATCACAGAACCTCTGTCTTTTTCCCCACACTCCTCTTTTTCCTTTAAACCTCACATCTCTAAAGTCCCTCAGGTTTGGTGAATGCTCATTGTCACGACACATTAGTCCTGTTTCTGTCCCCAAATGCTAACCAGACTTCTAGCTTCTTTCCCTAGTTGTATTTCAGATTTCCAGCATCCACAGTACTCTACTGTTTGCAAAGGAGAAAGGATGTTAAAGTATTAAAATCTGGTTCATTAACTATTTCTAATGAGTATGGATGTAATCTAATGAAGGGACAGCAGAGACATTATTACAGTAGTTTACTAGGAAAGGAAATAACATTAGCTGCTTGTCAATCAACTGATGTTAACAAAAATGGGTGATAGAGCAAGTCTAGACAAATACAAACCAGTTAACTTAAAAAAAAACTAACAGCAAAACTCACAACTGACCTTGGAGGAACCTGTGTAGGAGAGCTCTCAGCACAGGAGAAGCTAAGTGCTTAGTTTTTAAGAGTAACCTTGCTGTAAGTCTACAATAGTGAGTAGAGTGGGTTCTTCCTTAATTATATGTTTTATTGAGATTGGTCTTGTGATTAAAATTTTAAAAGTATAAAACATAGGACTAAATTAGCTTGGAGCAGTGTGTTTTAGAGCAGTAAGATAGGGCTATTTTCTGGGTCTAAAGATTAAGGAGCAAAGATGGCCTTCAGTAGAGTGATGTGCTCTTCCTGACAGATGTGGTAGTCTAGGGAGAGTTTCCATATTACTGATGATTATGTCTGTAGGAAGTGTATTTAGTTCTGCATCCTATCAGATCGCATGGATCAGCTGAAGTGGCTGCTAGAGGCAATGAAGAATTTACAGGAGCTAGGGGATGTGATGGATGGCAGTTATAGAAAGGGAGAAAAACCACAGATACAGGTCAGGTAGATGGGTTGCCTCCAGGAAAGGTCGGAGAGGATGGCAGGTAGTGCAGGAGTCTCCTGTGGCTATCCCCATCTCAAGCAATGATGCTGTTTTGGAAAATGTAGGGGGTGTTGGACTCTTACTTAGATTAGATTAGATTACTTAGTGTGGAAACAGGCCCTTCGACCCAACAAGTCTACACCGACCTGCCGAAGTGCAACCCACCCAGACCCATTCCCCTACATTTACCCCTTCACCTAACACTACGGGCAATTTAGCATGGCCAATTCACCTAACCTGCAATTTTTTGGACTGTGGGAGGAAACCAGAGCACCCCGAAGAAACCCATGCAAACTAGGGGAACGTAGCATGAACAGCCAAGCTTCTGGTACCAAGACTGGCTGTAATGTTGCAAGGGATATGTTCAGTCCCAAGTGATTGATTGTGATAGGGGTCTGGTCAGAGGCACAGACAGACATTTCAGCGGCCAGTAGCGAGAAGTCAGACCGGTGTGTTGCCTCCCTGGTGCCAGGATAAGGGTATCAGGACAGAGAGCAGAATATTCTCAAAGAGGAGAGGGACCAACAGGGGTTGCTATGCACATTGGAATTAATGATATCGGAAAGGAAAAGGATGAGATTCTGAAGGGAGAATATAGGAACTTAATCATGAATTTATAAAGGAGGTTCGTGAGGGTACTAATATCTAGATTACTCCCAACGCTACGAGCTAGTGAAGGCTACTGAAGAGCAGAGACCGAGGAGCTGGTGCAGGGGAGAAAGGTTCACATTTTTGGATCATTGGAATCTCTCCTTGGGTAGAAATGACCTGAATAAGGAGAATGAATTGCACCTGAATTGGAAGGAATCTAATATACTGGCGGGGAGATTTGCTAGAGTTGCTCAGGAGGATTTAATAAGGAGAGTGGAGTGTGTGTGTGTGTGTGTCAGGGAGATAGTGAGAAAAGAGATCAATCTGAGACTGGTACATTTGGGAGAAAGAGCAAGTCAAAGTCAAGACAGGCAGGGACAAAGAGAACAAAATGGGACTGATAAATTAAACTGCATTTACTTCAATGCAAGACACCCAAGAGGGAAGGGAGATGAGCTCAGGGCATGACTAGGAACATGGGTCTGGGATATCATAGCAATTACTTAGATGCAGCTCAGGGATGGACAGGACTGACAGCTTTACGTTCCAGGATACAAATGCTATAAGAAGCATAGAAAGGGGGCAAGAGAGGAGGTGGAGTGATGTTTTTGATAAGGCATAACATTATGGCTGTACTTAGGGAGGCTCTTCCTGGGACTACATTCAGGGAGGTTATTTGGGTGGAAATAAGAAAGGGATGATTACCTTTTTGGGATTGTATTACAGACCCCCCCCCCCCCAATAGTCAGTGGAAAATTGAGAAACAAATTTGTAAGGAGATCTGTTATTTGTCAGAATAATAGGGTAGTTATGGTAGAAGATTTTAACTTTCCAAACAGACTAGAACTGCATTAGTGGTAATGGTTTAGATGGAGAGAAATTTGTTAAGTGTGTGTCATAATAACATTTTTTGGTTCAGTATGTGGATGTACATACTAGATAAAATGCAAAACTTGACCTACTCTTGGGAAATAAGGCAACGTAGGTGACTGAGGGGTCAGTGGGGGAGCACTTTGGGCTGGCGACCATAATTCTATTCGTTTTAAAATAGTGATGGCAAAGGATAGACCGGATCTAAAAGTTGAAGTTCTAAATTGGAGGAAGACCAATTTTGACGGTATTACGCACGAACTTTCAAAAGTTGATTGGGTGAAGATATTCGCAGGTAAAGGGTCAGCTGGAAAATGGGAAGCCTTCAAAAATGAGATAACGAGAATCCAGAGAAAGTATATTCCTGTTAGGGTGAAAAACAATGCAAGGCAAGGTGCAGGGAATGCTGGATAATTAGAGATATTGAGGCTTTGGTTAAGAGGAGGAAGGAAACATATCAGGTATTGACAGCAGAGATTGAGTGAATCCTTAGAAGAGTATAATGGCAGTAGGAGTATACTTAAGAGTGAAATCAGGAAGGCAAAAAGCAGACATGAGATAGCTTTGGCAAATAGAGTTAAAGATAATCCAAAAGTTTTTTATAAATACATTAAGGACAAATGCATAACCAGAGAAAGAATAGGACGCCTTGAAGATCAGCAAGGCAGCCTTTGTGTGGAGCCACAGGAGATAGGTATTTTGCATCAGTGTTTACTGTGGAGAAGTAGATGGAGGATATAGAATGTGGTAAAATTGATGGTAACATCTTGAAAAATGTCCACATTACAGGAGGTGGTGGTGCTGGATGTCTTGAAACTCATAAAAGTGGATAAATCCACACGACCTGATCAGGCATACCATAGAACTCTGTGGGAGCTAGGCAAATGATTGCTGGGCCACTTGCTGAGATATTTGTATCATCAATAGTCACAGGTGAGGTACCGGAAGACTGGAGGTTGTCGAATGTGGTGCCACTATTTAAAGAAAGGTGATAAGGATAAGCCAGGGAACTTTGGACTGGTGAGCTTGACATCAGTGGGGGTCAAGTGGCTGGAAGGAATCCTGAGGTACAGGATGTACCTGTATTTGGAAAGACAAGGACTTATTAGGGACAGTCAGTATAGCTTTATGCATGGAAAGTCATGTCTCACGAACTTGATTGAGTTTTTTGAAGTAGTAATGAAGAGGATGAGGGCAGAGTGGTGGATGTGATCTATATGGACTTCAATGAGTCATTTAATAATGTTCCTCATGGTACACTGATTAGCAAGGTTAGATCACAAGGAATACAGTGAGAACTAGCCATTTGGATACAGAACTGGTCGAAGGTAGAAGAGAAAGTGGTGGTGGTGAGGGTTGCCTTTCAGGCCTTTTCCCTGAGGTGGTGGAGTCCAGAATTAGAGGGCATAGGTGTTAGTAAGAGGGTAAAGATTTAAAAGGGATCTGAAGAGCAACATTTTCACAGAGGGTGGTGCATGTATAAAATGAGCCGCCAGAGGAAGTGGTGCAGGCTGGTACAATTACAACATTTAAAAGGCATCTGATGGGTACATGAATAGGAAGGGTTTAGATGGCTATGGATCAAGTGCTGGCAAATGGAACTGGATTAGGTTAGAAGATTTGGTTGGCATGGACGGATTGGACCAAAGGGTCTGTTTCCCTACTGTACATGCTTATGACTCTAACTGAGGATGCTGGAAATTGCCAGAGAAGCTCAGCAGGTTTGGCAACATCTTTGGAGAGAAAGCAGGGTTAATATTTTGCTTCCAGTGACCCAATTTCAAAACTGAGTTAAGTCAGTATGACTTGTGACAATGCTGCCTCTTTAACAAGGTTATATTGTCTTTAGTTTTTTTTTCAAGAGGAGTCATAAAGGCAGACATGCTGTTATGTCTGGAAATATTTACTTAAAAACAATGGCAGGGGAGTGGCCAGTTCTCGCAGTTCAGGCTTGGTTTAGTTTTTTCAGCAGGGAGTCAGAAAACTGCTGGTGGCAGAGAAACTTCTCCAGTGAAGAGAGATTCCATACTTCAACAGAGGTCTTGCCTGGGTTTTCTCTCTGAAATCTCTCCTGCCTGTAAGAACCTATGTTTGAATTTACCTTTTGCTAAGGGGTGTATGTATGGGATGTTGCAGGGATTGGAACAACTTTGTTAAGTTGTGATATCATATTGGATGGGTTATCAAAAACTCTTTTCTTTTGTTTGTGTTTCATCCATAATGTTTAAATAAATTCTGTCTTGTTGAAAGCAGAGTGGTTTGACCAGTTGCATCACTTCTGGAATATCCACCTTACATCTGCCTTTAAAATAAAGAAAATGTTAGGATCTGGGCAACCTTAAGATGTCTTGAGGGGGTTTGGCCTGGTCTATAACAGATTAACTGTAAAATGTGGATGCTTGCCCAGTTATTGCATGTTAAGTTTGCTGTGAATGGAAAACAAATATTTAAATAAGATGCCTTCACCAACCTGTTTTCATTGCATTCCTGCCAGCATTAAAGTGAGGATGGTTATAGTTTCCCAGCCAGGCCTTTGTACCGTGACTCATGTAGGCATTCAGTTTGTTCGGACTTCCATATTCAGCAAAAGTCTTCTTGATATAACCTACAACCTAGACAGTGCAAATTAATTCTTAAGAGCGTGAGAAGGGGGAGGGGAAGAAAAATCTGGAAAGTTGCCAGTTATGCTAAAGGGAAAACATTTAATTCCTCTGTAACTGTTAATCCAAATTAAGCTGCAAGCAGGTTCAGAGGAAGTTTGCTTTATCACAGTGTGGGATTTTACAAGAGGACCTTGTTATAGCAAAGCAGCTATCGATTGGACCCTAGGACACTATGGAGACAGTGAAGTTTGCAGATGCTGGAGATCAAACTTGACAGTGTGTTGTTGGAAATGCACAGCAGGTCAGGCAGCATCCGAGGTGCAGGAAAATTGACATTTCATGCTGGAGCTCTTCATCAGAAATGTGGCTGGGAGCCTCGGGAGTGGAGAAATAAATGGGAGTTGGGGGGGGAGGGAGGTGAGGCTGGGGAGAGGGTAGCTAAGAGTGCAATAAGTGGATGGAGGTGGGGGAAATGGTGATAGGTCAGTGAGGTGGTTGCTGTGGATAGGTGGGAAGGAAGATTCACAAGTGGGACAGGTCATGAGGGTGGTACTGAGCTGGAAGGTTGGAACTGGGGTAAAGGTGGAGCGAGGGGAAATGAGGAAACGAGTGAAGTCCACATTGATGCCCTGGGGTTGAAGTGCCCTGAGGTGGAAAATAAAGCATTCTTTGTCCAGGTGTCGGGTGGTGAGGGAGTGGCGATAGGAGGCCCAACACCTGCATGTCCTCAGCAGAGTGAGAGGAGGAGTTGAAACGTTCGGCCAAGGGGGCGGTGGGGTTGGTTGGTGAGAGTGTCCCGGAGATGTTCTCCGAAGTGCTCTGCGAGAACGTGTCCAGTTTCCCCAATGTAGAGCAGACAGGTTCTGGGCCTCCTCCAATCGCTACTCCCTCACCACGCAACACCTGGAGAAAGAACATCTTATCTTCCACCTCGGGACCCTACAATCCCAGGGAATCAACGTGGACTTCACGAGTTTCCTCATTTCTCCCTCCCCCCCCCCCACCCCAGTTTCAACTTTCCAGCTCAGCATTGCCCTCATGACCTGTCCCACCCGTCAAATCTTCCTTCCCACCTATCCGCTCCACCCTCCTCTCTGCTCTATCACCTTTACCCCTACCTCCATCCACCTATTGCACTTTCAGCTACCTTCTCCCCAGCCCCATCCCCCTCCTCCTCCCATTTATCCCTCCATCCCAGAGGTTCCCAGCCTCATTCCTAATGAAGAGCTCCGGCCTGAAACATTGATTTTCCTGCTCCTCAGATGCTGCCAGACCTGCTGCGCTTTTCCAGCAACACACATTCGACTAGAGGACAGTATCCTGAGGAACTCCTGTAGAGATGTCCTATAGCTGAGATGGGTTGACCTTGAACAACTACAACCATCTTCCTGTGTGCCTGGTCTGGCTCTAACCAGCTGAGAGTTTTCCCCCTTATTTCCAATGACTCCAGTTTTGCTAGGTCAATACAATCACACGATCAAACGCAGAATTGATGCCAAGGGCACTCGCTCTGACCTCATCTCTGTAATTTTGCACCTTGTCCATATTTGAACTAAGGATTTAGTGAACTCAAGAGTAAATGGTCCTGGTAAAATGTAAATTGAGCATTAGTGAGCAAGTGTTTAGTGGGTACAGTGAGACAGTGCTGTCTAATATTATTCAACAGTAAAGGACGGTAATTGGATGGATTGGATTTGGCAAGCCTTTTTGGCTAGGATGAACTCATTCTGCCACTAGTCTCCTAATCCCATATTCCCTGATCTTATTAATTTGTCTATTATGGAGGACCATATCAAAGGCCTTTAGAAAATCCAGACCAATTACATATACATTTTACCATCATCCAATCTGTAGCTCCTCACAGAATTCAAAAAAGTTTGGTCAAGCAAGGGTCTCTCATTTCTACTTGGAAGCAAAATCATACCACCAAACCTTGCTTACAAAAGGAGAGGACTTTGAATCTATTGATCTTGGCTGGTTTTGAACTGCTGATAAAGGACATTGTGCTAACACAGTTAAGGTCAACTAGGTTTTAGTCATACACTGATAACATGAGGAGAAAGTGAGGTCTGCAGATGCTGGAGATCAGAGCTGGAAATGTGTTGCTGGAAAAGCGCAGGTCAGGCAGCATCCAGGGAACAGGAGAATCGACGTTTCGGGCATAAGCCCTTCCTGAAGAAGGGCTTATGCCCGAAACGTCGATTCTCCTGTTCCCTGGATGCTGCCTGACCTGCTGCGCTTTTCCAGCAACACATTTCCATACACTGATAACAGAACAGCTCAACTTATCTTTTGATCAAATCGAAAAGAAATGCCAAAATGACACTCAAACCATTCCAAAAAGGCATTTTGGGCTTGAAACGTGAACAGAAGTTGGCAAACCTGAGTTTCTCCAGCACCATGTTTGTTTCAGATTTCCAGCATCAATAGTATCTTATCTTTACTGTTAAACTGCTAGTGAGAGATTTGATCAGATGTATTCCAGTAACTTCAGAGTTAGATGTACCAGATATTTTGTATGAGGGTGAATAGGATGTAGAAGTAAATAAGAAGGAAAAGGGGCGAAGGAGATTATACAAAGTGTATGTGGATCTAAAGTGGGACAGCAAAGTCTGAAGCAAACATCTGTTGCTTTCTGAATAAAAGCTCCATACCTGCTTCTCCACCATTACTGGATCCATATTAGGTACCAATCGAATGGAAAACTTTCCAATAACTTTCCTAGGAATTACAGTTTTAGCTCCCAAACCAGCAAAAGCTCCCTCAATGCCATGTAAAGACAAGCATGGATATCTCCACCTGTGCATCAGAATTTGTTCCTGTGAAGACATTATCAAAAGGGGTACCATAGTTTAATAAGCAGTGACCAACAAAACATACCAGTTGTGCAATAAGCTTGAAAAAAGAAACATCTTTTCTTGTCTCAAACATTAACGTAAAAGTCAGATGTATTTTACATTAAAAACATGCTTGTTCTGGATTTCAGCATTCCTTGCTGTAGTGTCAGGTTGCCATATCAGAACAAATCAAACAGTGCTGCAACACTTACACTTTAGTACAAAGTTAACTTTTTTGGTTTAATTCAGCATTCATATCTAATCCCAAAGTTTTCTTTGGAAATAGTTCTAAAGATAGAACAGTACTGCATAATACAGGCTCTTTGGCCCACGGTGATGTGCCAAGAATTCATCTTAATCTAAAATCAACCTAACCACAGCAGCACAGTGCCTTAGTGGTTAGCACTGCTGCCTCTCAGTGCCAGGTACCCCAGATTCAATTCCAGTCTTGTTTGACTGTCTATGTGGAGTTTGCACAATTCTCCCCATGTCTGTGTGGGTTTCCTCCAGGTGCTCTGGTTTCCTCCCACAATCCAAAGATGTGCAGGTTAGGTGAATTGGCCATGCTAAATTGCCCATAGTGTTCAGGAATATGTAGATTGGGTGCATTGGCCTGGGGTAAATGTAGATTATTAGGGTTGGGGAATGGGTTTGGATGGAATACTCTGAGGGTTGGTGTGGACTTGATGGGCCAAAGGGCCTGTTTCCACACTCTATGGATTCTATTTATTCTAACTTACACACCCCTCAATTTACTGCTGTCCACGTGCTAGTCCAGCAGTCGCTTAAATGTCCCTAATGTCTCTGACTCTACTACCACTGCTGGCAGTGCATTCCATGCACCCACCACTCTGTAAATAACCTACTTCTGCCATTCCCCCATACCTTCCTTCAATCACCTTAAAATTATGAAACCTTGTGACATTTCTGACCTGGGGAAAGGCTTCTTGCTATCTACTCTATCTATGCTTCTCATCACCTTGTATAGCTTTATCAAGTCACCTTTCTTCCTACTTCTCTCCAGTGTGGAAAGCCCTAGCTCACTCAACCTCTCTTCATAAGAAATGTCCTCCAATCCAGGCAGCATCCTGGTAAATCTCCTCTGCACCTTCTCTAAAGCATCTATATCTTTCCTGTAACAAGGTGATCAGAACTGGACATTATATTCCAAGTGTTGTCTAACCAGGGTTTTGTAGAGCTGCAGCAAAATCTCACGGCTCTTAAGCTCAATCCCCTGTTAATGAAAGTCAAAACACCATACAGTTTCTCAACAAACCTATCAACTTGGGTAACAACTTCGAGGGATCTATGTGCATGGACTCCAAGATCCTGCTGTTCTTCCACACTGCAAAGAATTCTGTCTTTAATTCAGCATTCAAATTTAACTTTCCAAAACGAATCACTTCGCATTTATCCAGGTTGAACTCCATCTGCCACTTCTTAGCCCAGTTCCGCATCCTGTCAATGACATGGTGTAGCCTTCAACAGCCCCTGACATCATATACAACACCACTGACCTGTGTGTCACTGGCAAACTTATAACCCATCCTTCCACTTCTTCATCCAAGTCATTTATAAAAATTACAAAGAGCAGAGGCCCAAGAACAGATTCCTGCGGGACTCCACTGGTCACTGACCTCCAGATGAAATACTTCCCATCCATTACCACTTGCTGTCTTCTTTTGACCAGTCAATTCTGTATCCAGACAGCCAAATTTCTCTGTATCCCATACTTCCTAATTTTCTGAATGAGCCTACCGTGGGGAACCTTACCAAATGCCTCACTGAAATCCAACTGTTTGACCTTTGTCAACATGTCTTGTCAACTTAACTACTTATACAATTGCTTGCTAAATTTAAGTAAATGGATGGAAAAAAGCTTCCTTTTTTAAAAAAATACTGTCAACTCCTTCATGTTAAAAGTCATTTTTTTCCAGAACACCTGTACCTGTAGTTAAGTATTCACTATTATTCGAAAGAGGTGTCAGCTGGTCACATTAAAAATTTCTAACTTTTCACTTAATAGCTAAGTACGTAGATCTTCAGAGTATAAAAATTTGTAAATTAATGGTCTGGATTTTTCCTCAGAGGTTGTCAAGGCTAACTATTATTCAGAAGTAAATCAGTCAGTAACTATTGGTGTCCCCACAGATACAACAAATCTCCTCCACAGTTTTGCAACATTGGTGTTAAGATACTCAGCACAAGAGCTGTGAAGTTGAAGTTGCAGTACTTAAACAAGAGTTACCCACTAAAGATACCCATAAAAGATTAGACCTTCTCTATTAAGAGTACTTGAATATTAATTGAGAAATAAATATTCTCATTACTGATGAACCCTGAAGTATGGAATTAATTCCTTCTAACTTGTATTAATAAAAGTTAAAGCACTTATTTACTTGACTCTTTTTCTCACTTAGTCCCCATTCCTCTTTTCTTCACTTTATTTTGCCTTAGACATGATCTAACATTGAATTAAAGTATTCTAATTTGTTTCAGGTGTTGAACACTATATACCTCAATGAATATTATTCGGTCTGATTGATTGTGAAGGTGATAGATCTCGTGCAGATGGTGCAGTGCTGAAATGACAGGTTTAAATGTAAAAACCGGTTAGCAAGTGTCTGCGTAATAGCAGTGCTGTCCATTCATCACTGCTTGCAAAATCAAGTGTTTGGTGGTACTGTCACTGCAGTGATAATCCAGAGGCTGAGGCTAACATTGTTCAATCAGTAAACATAGAAAATAAAGCCACTTAGTCATGGTGACTATGACAACGATCATCATAAAAGCCCATCGATTCACTAATGACTTTTAGGGAAGGAAATTGCTGTCTTTCCCTGGTTTGTCCTACATGTGACTTCAGGTATACAGCAAAGGGGTTACCCTCGGGATGGGTAACAAATGCTGGTTTTACCCATGATGCACAGATCCCATGGAGGAATATCTGCTTAATGATCAAACTTTTAATTTCCTTCAGAATCCCACCTTTCACAAATCTACATCAGTCCATCCACGAAGGCAAATGCGTAATTTGAAGAGATTGTCAGGAACAGAGTTTGCACTTGAATATTACAATAACTGTCTACAGAATGTTAAATTGTAAATAAACATACCTTAGTGGTATGCAGCAGTTGGCAGCCACCTGTATCTTTGCAATATTCTTCCACATCAAAGTCTATTTTCTCATACAACGCCTTTTCCTCCTCAGTGAGTGGTGCTACTGATTCATCAATACCAGGAATGAGAATTTTTCCTTTCTTGTCTACCAACTTGCCTATTCAAACCAGGGCTTTGGTTAGACAGCTTATCAGACATGTCCACACAACTTCATATCCCTATATCAACTAATATTTACTAATAATATTAAACAAAATCTTAATTTATAATAACAGCACAACAAAGTTAATCAGGTGAATGATCTGCAACTCGTGCTGAAAGCCTGGATAATTAACAAACATTTAGGAATCTGTTACACACACAGACTTATGGGAGTATGTTTGCGACAAACAGTAAATTGTCGATTTCAGGTTTGTTGTTGGTGACGGAGATGAAACCCAAGCTTCATCCTAAATCTTGCCAGAAGGTAATGGTGTTAGAAGAGAAGGGCCAAGCACATAATGGATATCTGTGCAAGGAAGAGGAGGGAAAGTGAGAAGAGCGAGAGCGAGAGCAAGAAAGCAAGAGCAGAGAGAAAGCTGGAGGGGGGTGGTGGTGGAGAGCGCGGGGAGGTGCGCGAATGGGCGGGGGAAGTGTGCGAGGGCGGGGGGAGCGTGCGAGGGCGGGAACTGAATGGGGGGGGGGGGTAGAATGAGTAACAGGAGAGAGCGCGAGGAGTGGTAGATGAGGCCAGATGGGTGGAGGAGATACAGCCTGTTTGTGCAGAGACAAATAAAGGGTTTTAAGGAAGCTGGTCCACTGTATAAATGGAATAAATGTGTAAAAAAAAGTTTACATTACAGGAAATGCAGTCCTTGATAACACATTTCTCATAATGTCTGTATTTTCTGCCCCTTTACTCACACCAGCACTTAGAACGTAGTTTGCAAATCAGAGGGATGCACTATGTTTTATAAATTCTCTCATGGGAAGTGGGTGTGACTGGCTGGATCAGTATTTCTTGCTGTCCCTACTAGGCTTTGAGAATTCACTAATGTAAGGTCACCTACAACGATTTTGATGGCAGTAATCCAGGAGCTCTTACTTAATAGATAGATCAAGTCTGTCATCGCTTCGTGCACAGAACCGCCAAAGACACCGGAATGCAGATCCTTGTTCGAGCATTCAACCTGCATTGAAACCATAACATGTTAGCCTCAAATACTCCGTATTTACACAGCAACTTCCAACTCCTTACAGTCAGGTTACTCCAGCAAAGCCTCTGAAAAGAAAACACCTTGGACAAATCAAAATGAAGGAGTGTCTTTCATTAAGGAATGGAGAGAACGGAGTGTAGTAGAAATTCAATGCCTCTAACCATCCTTCCATATTGTCATCATTCAGGGGATCAGCCATTGATTGTGCACAATCAAGACTGGGTCTAACGTCAAGCACAAACAACATCCACCAGGACTGTTAACCAGACTTTTTTTGCTGAAGATTCATCTGTCAAAGTGATGGGCAAATCCATCAATGATTAGAGAAGGATTGGGCACTCCGCTTCATTGCAGACCTTCAAATACAGGTCATATTAAGTCCAACAGATGCAGCACTGGTCATTGACTGAAGGCATCATACCAGGGTTCCAGAATTTTAAAAAAATGAATCAGAATGCTCATCCTGAAATCTGATTTGTTCTCAGTCTCCAACTTTTGTTTCTACTCATTCTATTCCAAGAGCACAATCATCAGTTTCTTCACTCCCCATCACCTCATTTTATCCACCTGCCATTCCGTTCTGTGCTTTCCTCCCACTATACTTTTTCTTCTGCCTCTATATTGCTTAGGAGGAGCCGGTAAGTGGAGATTCTCCAATCTTGTGAAAGGGCATCAATCAAGGAGCCACTTGACTGGCTGATGGCTCTCCAGCATTTTCGGTTTTTGTCAAAGGCTTCTACTGCACATTGAATCGGAAATTTAAAAACATTGCTAGTATCTACAAGGAGGAACAGTGAATTTAACAAGTGTACAATTTACAACATTTGAAAAATGAAAAGAAATACTAAGGTGCAAAATAAAAAAATGCAAAAAATGTACCTCCACAAAGAAGTAGCAGATGCCTCGAAGTCCATATGTTATGCAGGGTTTTTTCTTGCCAAGCCAGTAGTTGTCAGAAATACAGACAAAATCCACACTCTTGAAAAAGGTGTCTTTGCGGGCAAACACTAGGTCATCAAGACCCTCTGAACCAGATTCCTCCATCCCTTCAAAGCAGAACTTGATATTGACAGGGATTTCCTTCAGAAAGGGCACAAAGAAATCAGTCACAGCTCCCCAGTGTAAGAATTTATCTGACACTGCAAATGCAGTGAATGTGAATCACAGCCTCCAAAATGAGTTATACAGGGGGCATGTGATACAGAAAAATTATATTCACATTTTTTCTAAAAGAAATTTGATCAAAGGCTTTGCTGACTGGGCCAGTAGTTAATGTCCGTTCCTAAATTGTTCAAATGGCAGTTAAGACTCAACCACATTGCTACACCTCTGGAGTCATATCTAGGTCAAAGTTAACAATCACACAACACCAGGTTATAGTCCAACAGGTTTATTTGGAAGCACTAGCTTTCGGAGCGCTGCTCCTTCATCAGCTGGTCACAACCACCTTCTTTAACTTTGTACACCCCAGTCCAACACTGACATCTCCATATCATATCTAGGTCAGACCACGTAAGGACATGAGCGAACCAGATGAGTTTTTCCAACAATTGGGAGTAGTTACATGGTCATTACTGATGTAGCCTTTTCTTTAAATTTAAGAAACAAAAACTGAAAGAACAACCTGTTCATAGATCTAAAAATGATGAATTAATCTGGCTTAATGAAGTACCACTGAGAACTGCATTTGATGCACAAAATTAATTGACTCATATACTGATAATAAGACCAGCATTATCTTTGGTCATTTTTGCATATGAATCTGGACATGAGTACCAGGTATAATAACTCTACAATTTTCAGAGAGCTGCTTTGTACTGCTACGGAAAGCCATCCATACTTACATCACAAGCACTGTCAATAAGATTCTACGTAACACAAAGTGGCTAACTCATCAATATGGCTGATAAACGAACAATAAATCGGTATTATTGAGCAGGGTCGGGTGTCCAAATTTATTTTGTGTTTAGTGTCATTGTACCATCTGCTTCAGTAGTTATCTTCTCAGGGACACTGAACTTGTTGTAAAACCAGAATTCAAACAGTATACAAAATCATTAGTTTGGCTTTACTGGGAGCATTGCATCAAGTTCCGGATGTCACACTTTGTGAGACAGTGAAGGCACTGGAGGGAGTGAAGGCGCTGGAGGGAATGCAGAACAGATTCATAGGAGTGGTTCTAAAGATGAGAAACTTCAGTTCAGATAATAGCCCTGAGTTCTCCAATATATTTGCCTTGGAAGAGAAAGTGGAGAGATGATTTAATAGAAGTATTCAAATTTATGAGTGGTCCAGACAGAGCAGTTAGAGAAAAACTGTTCCTACTCCTGAAAGGATTGTGAATGAGAGGACAAAGAATTGGGGTAATTGGCAGAAATTAAAATGAGATGACAGAAAGGTTTTTTGCCAATTGAATGGTTAGGTTCTGGAACGTACAGCATTCAAATGAAGCATTCAGAAGGGAATTACACTGTACTTTTTAAAAAAAAAAGTCGGCTTTATAGGGAGAAGGCCAAAAAAAGTGGCACTAGGGGAGATGCTCATTTGGTTTGCCAGTGCAGTCATGTTGGGCTGAATGGCCTCTTTCTGCACTGTAATAACTCCATAACTCTGGATTACAGATCATGTTGTTACTCAACCAAACTAGAAAGTTGCCAAAGCTTCAGCTCTAGCCCATACTGGCCCATCTGCCCTCATTAGGATAGCATTAAAGTGACCAATGTCCCTACTCAAGACTGCTCTCAAATTGCTTCCTAGAAGAGGAGAAGTGCCGGAAGACTGGAGGTTGGCGAACGTGGTGCCACTGTTTAAGAAAGGCGGTAAGGACAAGCCAGGGAACTATAGACCAGTGAGCCTGACGGGAATCCTGAGGGACAGGATATACATGTACTTGGAAAGGCAAGGACTGATTAGGAATAGTCAACATGGCTTTGTGCATGGGAAATCATGTCTCATAAACTTGATTGCATTTTTTGAAGAAGTAACAAAGATGATTGATGAGGGCAGAGCAGTGGACGTGATCTATATGGACTTCAGTAAAGTTTTGATAAGGTTCCCCATGGGAGACTGGTTAGTAAGGTTAGATCTCATGGAATACAGGGACTACTAGCCGTTTGGATACAGAACTGGCTCAAAGGTAGAAGGTAGAGGGTGGTGGTGGAAGGTTGTTTTCAAATTGGAGGCCTGTGACCAGTGGAGTGAAACAAGGATCGGTGCCGGGACCACTACTTTTCGTCATTTGTATAAAGAATTTGGATGCCAGCATAAGAGGTACAGTTAGTAGGTTTGCAGATGACACCAAAATTAGAGGTGTAGAGGTCAGAGTACAACGGGATCTTGATCAGATGAGCCAATGGACCGAGGAGTGGCAGATGAAGTTTAATTTAGATAAATGTGAGGTGCTGCATTTTGGGAAAGCAATTCTTAGCAGGACATATACATACACTAGGGAGTGTTGCTGAACAATGAGACCTGGGAGTGGAGATTCATAGCTCCCTGAAAGTCGAGTCACAGGTAGATAGGATAGAGAAGGCAGCGATTGTTATGTTTTCCTTTATTGGTCAGAGTATTGAGTACAGGAGGAGTTGGGAGGTCATGTTACGGCTGTACAGGACATTGGTTAGGCCACTTTTGAAATGTTATGTGCAATTCTTGTCTCCTTCCTATCGGAAGGATGTAGCACAACTTGAAAGGGTTCAGAAAAGATTTACAAGGATGGAGGATTTGAGCTATAGAGAGAGGCTGAATAGGCTGGGGCGGTCTTCCCTGGAACGTCGGAGGCTGAGGGGTAACCTTATAGAGGTTTATAAAATCATGAGGGGCATTGATAGGGTAAATAGACAAAGTCTTTTCCCTGGGATGGGGGAGTCCAGAACTAGAGGACATAGGTTAAGGGCAAGAGGGGAAAGATATTTAAAAAAAAGGAAACCTAAGGAGCAACTTTTCCACACAGAGGCTGGTGCCTGTGTGCAATGAACTGCCAGAGAAAGTGGTGGAGTCTGGTACAATTGCAACATTTAAAAGGCATCTGGATGGGGATATGAATAGTAAGGTTTTGGAGGGATATGGCCAGGCGTTGGCAGGTGGGACTAGATTGGGTTGGGATATCTGGTCAGCATGGATAAGTTGGACCAAAGGTTCTGTTTCTGTGCTGTACATCTCTATGACTCTGTGACAGGATTAAATATGGTTGTGATTCCCTAACATGGGAATGCCAGTCTGTGTCCCAACTGCAAATCCTGTGTGAAATTGCATCCAAGCAGAAGTTGAGAAAGTAGTGGAGAAAATAGAAGGTAATGAGGAAAAAGGAAGAATAAAAAAGAAAAAAAGTTAGATTGCTGGCATGCTAAAAGTAAGATCTGTACAAACATTCCAAAACTGAACTGGTCAGGATCATTTTGTTTTCAAAAAGTAATCGACTCTCTGATTGACAACCTTCAAAAATGGAGTCAAATCTGGAGTCAATGACTTAATAAGAAACTAATCTGTATAATATTAAAATTCATTCCCATCCCTTTGCAATGAAATGTGAATTGTCACTGAGTAAACACTGCAAAATGCAGTGTCAAAACTATGAGGAAATGTACAAAAGTGGTTACTCAAAGTTCATAGTCCATGATGTGCCCACACAACAACTGTGGTCCAACATTAAATTGTGCACCAATTTTAGGAGGGCAAGTTTATTATCTGGCCAAGAAAGACTGTTGTAAGCATAAAACTTTGAACTGTTCTTTGCCTTCTGGAGATAATGCATCCCAGCCAATTTCTTTTCGTAAAAGCCAGAAAGATAAAAAGTTTATTACCTGATTTAGTTTTTGAAGAGCTTCAATACAGTTCAGCCATGCCAGCACTGGTCCTTTGTCATCTGTAGACCCTCTGCCATATAGTTTTCCTATTAAAATGTCAAATATTAAAAATATTTTAAAGAAGCAAGGTGGCAATCTTTTATTTTTAAATTCATTCAAACACATGTGGCAGCAATAACTGGCAAGGTCAGCTTTTTATTGCCCATCCCCAAGCACCTTCGAGAAGGGGGCAACAACTATGGCATGTTAAGTTTGGGTGAGTGGGGAGTTGCAATGTTGGTAATGACACTGAATGTCAAGGGAAGATGGTTACACTTCAATGTTGAAAATGGTCATTATCTGGCATCAATGTGACTTGCCATTTAATTGGCTCGATCCGGTGTGCTGCCCAGATCTTGCTGCACGTAGCTGTGCACAACTCACTTCTCGATGTGAGGAGTTAGAAATGGTGTTAAGCACTGTGCAATCATTTCTACTTTTCTTTAAATTCATTAATCGTATCGGAGCATCTACTGACCATCCCTAGTTACCTTCAAGAAGGGGGTGGTGAGCTACTGCCTTGAACTGCTGCAGTCTTCTCATAAAAAAGTGAGTTTGCATTATTATGAAGAAAAATTGGAGAGGAGTACAGAGAAAAATAGAATCTTAACAATAACCTTCTTCTGAAGAAATTTCCACAAATACTAATCAACAAGTCTAACAACCATTGACCCTTCTTAAAAACGGACTACCTCTAAAATGTTGGAGCCATTTAAACTTTAAGCACTTTTGCAAATGCCGGTTTGTACTTCGAGGTAAGAAGAGGTTTAAAACGTCTGAAGAGAGGTAGGATATAAATAAATAATTACTCCGCTTTGGTTGTGCAGTGTTCATGTCCCAGGAGGCTTGGGTATAAATTCCACTTGCTCCAGAGGTATGTCATATCATGAACGAAGAAGTTGATTAAAAAGATCTAGAATTGCTTGGTAATACAGAAATTAAACAGAGCTAAAAGGACACAAGAAGTTGAAACTTTCTTTCTGGCATGAGGGTGCTGTTCAGTTAGAGATAGTCATATAGAAGCAGACCTTTCAGCCCACCATGTCTGTATGGACCAACAATACCAAACTAAATTAAATCACATTTACCTGCACCTGCTGAGCCACCATTGGCATGGATACATAGCAAAAACAACTAACTTTCAATCTTACTTCTTAGACCAAGCAGGTAGACATTGATAAGTCAGGGTGTTGCCATGGAAAGTACCAAGATTAACACAGTCTCCTTCACTCTTTCCCAGTGAGAAAAGGTACAATGTGTATATAAATATTTTCGCCAACACAGAACAGGGTACGGTGTCTTAAAATTTAGTTCCTAGAATGCGCAAGCATGTCACATTTTGAGCCCAGTAACTGAAGGTCAAGATCCAAGATTGATAGTTAACAGTCTACACTGTTAACAGCGTAGTTAACAGTTAACAGGCTGCATCTCTATGCTCATGGCAGTCCAATCAATCAGCACCCTATTCTCCTGACAGAGAAATTGATGTTCTCTTTTTAACTGGTTTTCTTGCATCCCAGTCCTGAAGAGCACAAAACAAAAGCCCTGACTTCATGTTGCTTTCTAGCAGAAACAGGATTTAAATAAAATGATGATCACCAATTGTTTGTGGTCTGATGCAGGGACAGAGAGGAATTTCCCCTAAAAATATTTAAAAGAGCACAACTAGGAACCAAGTGACAGACACTAAATGCTTTCTCTTGACAAAAACGGGACTTTACTCAAAATGTGCAAGTTTCAGAAGCATCTCAAAGTAAATTGCTGTAATAGTGCCTCAGTGCCAGGGACCCAGGTTGGACTGATCAAATAAGACTGTTTTGGTAATACTCTGTTTAGTGTTTTGTTTTAAACTGCTTTAATAATGCTTTCCTTTTACAGTCACTCTCCCATTCCACTCAGCTCAATTCCCACAGTGGCTTGCTGTGCTCTTTGGTGTGTTCCAGCCACATCCATAAAACTCAGTTTCAATCTGTGGCCTCTGTTTGCTAACTTCTCATAGTTCAAGATTCCTGCTTATTGATATCAATAATGCTCCTTTCTACTGTCTTCAGAGGTTCAGCATTCTGTTGGACAAGATTTGCCCAAGTTCATAAAACTCAATATTGTTCTGGAAATTGTTAAATAATCAGATTTGTCAGAGTTTTTTTGCTGAAGTTGGGCAGCACAGTTACTCAACGATTAGCAAAGCTGCCTCAGCGCCAGTTCAATTCCACCCTTGGCAACTATCTATGTGCAGTCTGCATGTACTCCCCAGTCTGCGTGGGCTTCCTCCAGGTGCTCTGGTTTCCTCTCTCAATCTAGCAATGTGCAGGTTAGGTCGATTGGTCTTGCTAAATTGCCTATGGTGTCCAGGGGTGTGTAGGTTAGGTGGATTAGCCATGGGAAATGCATGGTAACAGAGATGGTGGGTGGGGTCTGGGTGGGGTGAATTGTCCAAAATTCTTTTAGTGCAGAGGCAGGCCATTCAGCCCATCGAATTACAGATCCTCTGAGGAGCATTCCACCCAATCCAAATCCCTACCCTATCCCTGTTACCCTGCATTTCTCATGGCTAATTCATCTAGCCTGCACATCCCTGAACACTGTGGGCAATTTAGCATGGCCAATCCACCCAACCTGCACATCTATGTACTGTGTGAGGAAACCCATACAGACACTGAGAATGTGCAAACTCTACACAGACAGTATGGAGTAGAAGCCAGGTCCCGGGCGCTGAGGCAACAATGCTAATCACTGAGTCACCATGCTGCCTAACTTTAGCAATAAAAATCTGGCAGTCAGGTAGAAGTCTGATTATGCAACAATTTCCAGAACAATATTGAGTTTTATGAACTTGAGCAAATCTTGTCCAACAGAATGCTGAACCTATGAAGACAGTAGAAAGGAGCATTACTGATATCAATAAGCAGTGTGGGATATAGGTAAAGTAGTGTTACTTCTGCAATTATAATTACTTATGCAAGGTAAATGAACACACCAGTGTGTAATTGTTTCAGCCAAGAGCTGAGCCAACTAGAATGCAAACTATGTGGAGGAAATACATAATTGTTTTTGTATTAGCTAAAATTGTATGCATGAATGAAACGTGACTGCAAAACAATGGTAGATGTTACAGACAAATAGATAAGGTGCTGTGAGGATGTAGGTTAAACCAGATACGCCTGTATAAACAGTAGGTATGGACATCTGTTTCCCACTTTTACAGAAACAGGAACAAACCCCAATTAAAAGGGTCATAAGGATCAGTATGGTAGGGGAAGGCACAGATGGAGGGAATAGATAATGGTGAAGAAAGGATATGCCTAACAATGACCCACAGCGGGATGTGGTCAAACGGCCTTGAGGCCAGAAATAAGCATTGTGTCACAGATAAGGCCGGATAAGGCAAGAGATAAACAAGAGTAATGGGTGTCAGTCTTAGAGAAGTGGAAGATGTAAATGGGGTGGAGCAATGAAATAAAAAAATAGAAACCAAACTATATAAATATCGTGTATTGGATGAATTCGGTGTGTGTGTCCCTTGCCTTGTAGACAGTGGACATCACACCCTCTTGCAAGAGTAAAATAAAGGACACTACTGATTCAGATTTTGTCTCGGACTGAAATTATTGAAGTGTGTGAGCTTTGTTTCTCACAACTGGGGGCTGTCAGGGATGTTCTTCTATCGCCGTGGGGAGTGGCTGGCCCTGGACACTGGGAAGACGCGTCCCGTTCCCAATTGAGGAGCGGTCTCGTGTGCCGGTTGCGTCCGCTCCCTTGGGCGACTGGTACGCATCCCACTAGAGAGACATCTGAATCAGACAGTGCTAGGAGGTCGATAGAAAATATGGCAAAAAGGGTCCAGGCAATTCTGTGCACAGACCAGGGTAGGAAAATTGACTTTTAAGTACTGCCTTGGTGGCCGGGATTGAGTTTTAGTAGTTAATAAGGGACTAATGAAGGAATTCAATATGGGTTGTGCCTTGGTAAGGAAAAAGCCTCCAGGAGAGCAAAAGATAAAGGCAATGGAAATGGAGGCAGGGTCTCTTACAACATACCTCCAGAAAGTCCGTTGGGCAGGATGTTGTGGAATTGGAAAAATAATACTTGTACAAGGGATAAAGATGATTAAATATTGTTGCTTTGTATGGACTAAGGAATCCATTCTTCGTCCCGCCGTCTTCTGGCCAAAGTACGGGTCGGACGAAGACTGGGTTTGTAAATATTTGAATTTATATGTGAATGGAAAACAGCCTTACATTCAGGAGGAATCAGATTATGCTTCAAGTCGGAAGGGCTAGTGGCTGAAGGGCTACTGAGGGTACACTTTGTAACTAAATCATGGCCAGACATCCAGGAAAATATTCAAAAGATAGAGGGCTGAAGCGAGGAGCACCCAGAGGTGTTGTTGCGGGAAGCTCAGAAAGTGTCTGTGAGATATGGTGTGTGAAAGAGAGAGAATGAAAAGAGCTGTACAGCTGGTAGAAAGTTTAACCCTTTGTGATTTGGTTTGAATGCACATTTGTTTGTTGGTGATTGAATGTTTGCGCTTTATTCCCTGGAGCTTGAGTTCCAGGACTGTTTTGAATCCGATTTTTATTATGAAAACTTAACATGATTTCTTTTAAGGTTAAGGATTCTATAGTGATTATGAAAAAAAAATGATAACTCCTGTTCTTTTTACAGGTCATGACTGCCTTACTATTAGTTTCTAACTAATCTTTTATCCTTACATAAAAGCGATTTATGGAGGACAGTTGAAGTTTCAGTTCAACATTAGATTGTAGTAAAAACAAAATCCTATAGTTAATATCTGTGACCTTGGACTCGGCCATTTTTCATGCATTAGAAGTTTTTTTTAAAACTTGAATAGACAAATCCTTTTAAGGCAGCTCTGATTATTTCACGATCTATAGCATTGTAATTGAGCAATGATTGGTCAGGACTACTTAAGAAAACTAATTTTGGATTTAAATTAAGGGACTAAAACTGAGTAATTATAATGGATTTCAAAGTTGGGAACTGTATGCATTTTACATTTTAAATATTAAATACTGAATAAATGAATGTAAATATATAAATATTTAGGAACAGGGTTTAAAGTTAGTCAAGCATGAATTGATGAATTGGTATTTGAAGTTCTGGGGAGCAAGAAATATTGCAAAATTTCTTTTAAAAAAAAACAAAAATTCTCAAGGTCTAAATAAAACATTGGGTGATAAGAATTACCATTAGGTGGCCCTAAAGCTGTTCAGTTGGTTAAATCGGGTCAGCAATTGATTTGGCAACATAACATGAGAAGTAGAAACAAAAGGCAAAAATAATGATAGCCCACGGTTGATGAGATAATAAAGGAAAGCACAAAACTAAAAGGAGAAAGAAACCGGAATTGTCGAGGAGGGGATGTTAAGGGGTCTGGTGGACAGGGACAAGGATCGAAGTGGAAATCCCCACAGGCGGGATGTTATTACTATGAAAGGACGGGTCACTTTAACAGAGTGTCCAAATTTGAAAAAGGAAGTAAAGACAGTACTGTTTATGAACCTTGATGAAAAATAGAGGTGTCAGGAGTTCCTGCCCCCGGGGACCCATCAGGAATCCTTGATAAATTTAAAGGTGGGACTTTATAAAGAGGACGTAGTTTTCCTAGTTGATACAGGGGCAGCAAGGTCATCCTTAAAATTTGAGCCCAAGGTACGGGGAACAAAAGAATTAGTTGGATTATGGTGACAGTTTTGTGACGAGAGGCACGAAGAATCAGTTTTGCGCTCATGACAAAATACTGCCACCAAATTGGGACTGCAGTAACTGCAAATTAGATTAGATTACAGTGTGGAAACAGGCCCTTCGGCCCAACAAGTCCACACCGACCCGCCGAAGTGAAACCCACCCATACATTTACCCCTTACCTAACACTACGGGCAATTTAGTATGGCCAATTCACCTGACCCTGCACATCTTTGGACTGTGGGAGGAAACCGGAGCATCCGGAGGAAACCCACGCAGACACGGGGAGAACGTGCAAACTCCACACAGTCAGTCGACTGAGGCGGGAATTGAACCCGGGTCTCTGGCGCAGTAAGGCAGCAGTGCTAACCACTGTGCCACCGTGCCGCCCAAATGGTGCTCTGAAATTTGTGGAGGTTCTTAAAAATGAGTGTGCTCGAGCAAAACAATTACAGAAACAGAATGAGAAAGCACAAGTGACTGGTAAACAAATAGAATTGCGCAATTACAGTTTTAAAAATGTTTTGGTCATTTTTTTGTGTTTCCACCCTGAATTACATAATGATTTTTATAATTTATATAATATATAATTAATAATTAATATTTACAATAAATCGATTGCGTTAGCCTGAATCAATATTAATTGGCAGGATCCCTTCACGCAGTCTCAGTGACTTTCATGGTTAATGTAAAACATGACTGCATTAATTCATTGTAAATTAAAGAATGGAAAGCTACATTACTGGCTGATGAGGTAACAAAAGAAGCAGCTCTGAATCCACAGGAAGTGGTGGTTTATCCCCTAATACCTACTGTCCAGGTCCTCGGGAAATTCCTATCTCTGGCCACTGCCAATCCCAGAAACTAAAGATTTGTTCTTAAAGAAGTATATACTGGGCTTGTCCTCCTCTTTGTCTTTCCTCAGGAAACAGGGTTTCTTGGCACAGACTCCACCCCTTGAATTCACCGTTCATCCCATCCGGCCGGGCGATTGGGTCTTAGTAAGATCATGGACAGGGACTAAATTGCAACCGGACTGGGAAGGGTCGTATCAGGCTCTTTTGACTACCGAAACGGCAATAAGGACGGCGGAGAAAGGCTGGACTCACTACACTCAGATCAAAGGGCCAGTGGAATCTCCAGTTGAGGAAGAAGTCTGGACAGCCGAGTCAACGCAAGACCCACTGAAACTCAGACTAAAGAGACTATGAGTAACTGATTATACAGTGGCGACGCGAGCGCGGGATCATTTCTGTAGGATTGTATATTAAGTCTTTTTGTGCTTCAGCATGATTTTTAGAATACTGGGAATGCTTAGAGTTATGATGTTAGCCCTCTTAGTATTGGAATTTTGTCAAATATCATCTTCATATGTATTATTAATGGTTCCGGAGTCTGATAATCTACAAGTAATAGACGCTGATGCATGCAGCTTAGTAAATTGTGGGGATGTAGATAAGTAGAGACAGTACCGCAGCTCAGAGATACATCTCAAGTCCTATGGGGATGGTACTGGGTATAATGGTCTCGTCACAGTACACCAGGCCCCCTTCCGACCAGCTCGCGATTGTCCCGATAAAAAGTGTAACCCAATATACCTAATAATAAAGAAAACTACGTGGCACTAAAGCAAGTCTGGGGGCGGGGGCACCTATGAGATACAATTAGATGAAACATTTGGGATAGAAATTAAAGCAAACGGGAAGGATTTCTCAGGCTGTTTTTGAATTAGCGTAGGACAGGGAAAACGGGCAGAACTACTGGATAATAAGACAACCTTTCACCCCTCCTGATGATCCTAAAGTAGTAAAAATTATAGAGGTAAAGGGCTTGAAACAGACCATCGAAATAGAAAATGGGTACAGGGATGCAAATGCCTGGGTTGAATGGGTAAAGTATACTGTAAAAAGTCTGAACAAAAGCAATTGCTATGCATGTGCCTCCGGTAGGCCAGTGGCCCAGGCGGATCCCTTTCCACTCGGGTGGAAGCAAGACAGGAGGGGCATGAAATGTATGATAGCTCTGTATCAGGATGAGACTGTATGAATGATAGGAATTGTACCTCCCTATCTCTGAAGTTCCCTCCCTTGAAGAAAGATTTAAAAGCACCCCCCCCCCGTTTTCAGCCGCAGTTGGAAATCACACGTCGTGTGTGCGTAGACGAGATACAAATCGGTCTAGAGATTTGGGGGAGCTGAAATTGTGTACAGAGATTAAGAATGTCACTGAAACGGACAAGAGAGGGAACTACTCAGCACTAAATGTTCCGAGCGGATCTGTGGTGGTACTGTGGAGGCAAAATATTGAGACCCACGCTACCTCCGGATTGGAGAGCAATTGTACAATTGGCAATTCCATTTACCCTGGCATTTGAGAAGGAAAAGATAGTAGGGAAAAAGGGAAGGGGTAAGAGATTACTGTTAGACACTTCTTTCGATGACAGGATTTATCTCGATTCTATAGGAGTCCCTTGGTGGGTACCTGATGAGTTCAAGGCTCGCAACCAGATTGCAGCAGGCTTTGAGTCAGCTCTCTTCTGGTGGGTAACAATTAATAAAAATGTAGATTGGATAAATTACATTTTCTATAATCAACAGCGATTTATAAATTATACAAGAGATGTGGTTAAAGGAATAACAGAACAGCTTGATGCGACAAGTAGGATGGCATAGGAAAACAGAATGGCCCTTGATATAATTTTAGCAGAAAAAGGGTGTGTGATGTTAGGAAGAAGCTGTTGTATCTTGATTCCTAATAATACCGTGCCTGATGGTTCAATTACTCGGGCCTTAAGGGGATTGACTACATTAGCAGAGGAACTGGCTGAGAATTCAGGAGTAGACATCTCTCACGGGATGGCTTGAATCATGGTTTGGAAAATGGAAGGGGGTGGTGGTTTCCATCCTTACTTCCCTGATAGTAGTAGTCGGGGTATTGGTGGTCATTGGCTGTTGTATCATACCCTGTACACGAGGGCTCACCCAAAGACTAGTTGAGACAGCCTTAATGAAACAGATGCTCCTACAAGGGAATCAGGCAGAGAAACTTTATCGACTAAACAATGAGGGGATGAGTGAGACCAAGATGGATGAAATCTCTGGAATGATGCTTGCGAATTTCGGGGCGATGCTTAAAGGAAACATGCAGAAGATAACAAATGGTAATTAAAGAAAAAGGGGAAATTGTGAGATATAGGTAAAGTAGTGATACTTCTGCAATTATAATTACTTATGCAAGGTAAATGAACTCACCAGTGTGTAATTGTTTCAGCCAAGAGCTGAGTCAACTAGAATGCAAACTATGTGGAGGAAATACATAATTGTTTTGTATTAGCTAGAATTGTGTGCAAGAATGAAACGTGACTGCAAAACAATGGTAGATGTTACAGACAAATAGATAAGGTGCTGTGAGGATGTAGGTTAAGCCAGATACGCCTGTACAAACAGTAGGTATGGACATCTGTTTCCCATTTTTACAGAAACAGGAACAAACCCCAATTAAAAGGGTCATAAGGATCAGTATGGTAGGGGAAGGCACAGATGGAGGGAGTAGATAATGGTGAAGAAAGGATATGCCTAACAATGACCCACAGCGGGATGTGGTCAAACGGCCTTGTGAGGCCAGAAATAAGCATTTTGTCACAGATAAGGCCAGATAAGGCAAGAGATAAACAGGAGTAATGGGTGCCGGTCTTAGAGAAGTGGAAGATGTAAACGGGGAGGAGCAATGAAATAAAAAAATAGAAACCAAATTATATAAATATCGTGTATTAGATGAATCCGGTGTGTGTGTCCCTTGCCTTGTAGACAGTGGACATCACACCCTCTTGCAAGAGTAAAATAAAGGACACTACTGATTCAGATTTTGTCTTGAACTGAAATTATTGAAGTGTGTGAGCTTTGTTTCTCACAACAGAAATCTTGAACTATGAAAAAAGTTAGCAAACAGAGGCCACAGATTGAAATTGAGTTTGCTGAAGATGGCTGGAACACAGAGCACAGCAAACCACTGTGGGAATTGAGTTGAGTGGAATGGGAGAGTGACTGTAAAAGGAGAGCATTATTAAAGTAGTTTAAAACAAAACACTAAACAGAGTGTTAGCAAAATAAACAGCGAAGGTGGTTACCTCAGTTTACAATGGGATCTTGATCAGATGCACCAATGGGCTGAAGAGTGGAAGATGGAGTTCAGATAAATGCAAGGTGCTGTATTTTGGAAAAGCAAATCTTAGCAGGACTTATACACTTAATGGTAAGGTCCTCGGTCCTCAGGAGTATTGCTGAACAAAGAGACCTTGGAGTGCAGGTTCATAGTTCCTTGAAAGTGGAGTCACAGGTAGATAGGATAGTGAAGGCGGCTTTTGGTATGCTTTCCCTTATTGGTCTGAGCACTGAGTACAGGAGTTGGGAGGTTATGTTGCAGGACATTGGTTCGGCCACATTTGGAATATTACATGCAATTCTGATCACCTTGCTATCAGAAGGATGTTGTGAAGCTTGAAAGGGTTCAGAAAAGAATTGCAAGGATATTACCAGGGTTGGGGGATTTGAGCTATATGGAGAGGCTGAATAGGCTGGGGCTGTTTTCCATGGAATGTTAGAGGCTGAGGGGTGACCTTATAGAGGTTTACAAAATTATGAGGGGCATGGATAGGATAAATAGACAAAGTTTTTTTCCCTGGGGTGGAGGGAGTCCAGAACAAGAGGGCATAGGTTTAGGGTGAGAGGGGAAAAGATATAAAAGAGACCAAAGGGGCAACATTTTCACACAAAGGTTGGTACATGTATGGAATGAGCTGCCAAAGGAAGTGGTGGAGGAGAGTACAATTGCAACATTTAAAAGGCATCTGGATGGGTATCTGAATAGTAAAGGTTGAGGGATATGGGCCAAGTGCTGCCAAATGGGACTAGATTAGGTTCCAGGAGGCTGTCGGAGAGGTCACAAGGTCATCAGGGAGCAGTGGAGCCTGTCGGGATCCTTGAGTACACAGTTTAAATTTATTTTAGTTCTGGTTTTCTTTTCAGTTCCTGAAAAGAACTGGAGGCAGTTGGAGAGGTCACGAGGTTACATATTTGGGCGGTTGCTTTACCTGAAACACTAAGGTAGTATTTCCCACCCATCCTCCTCCAAACAAAAAAAAAGTTCCATGCATCAGTTGGTAATGTGACATGTGTTTTCTTTCATGTTTCATGTTTTTTACAGTGGTCTTTTTGGGAATTTAGAATAATAGGAATGGAGGTTAGGGCAGTTGAATGTTCCTCTTGCAGTATGTGGGAGGTAAGTGTCACCTCTAGTGTCCCTGCTGACTGCATCTGTGCAAAGTGCACCGAAGTACAGCTCCTCAAGTACCGTGTTAGGGAACTGGAGCTGGATGAACTTCAGATCATTCAGGAAGCGGAGGGGGTTTATTGAAAGGAATTACAGGGAGGTAGTTACCCCACAGCCACGTGAAGGTAGATGGGTTACTGTCAGGGGTAAGAAAGGGAACCAGCAGGCAGTGCAGGTATCTCCTGTGGTGGTTCCCCTCAACAAGTATACAGTTTTGGATTTGTGTGTGGGGCTTGCCTTACCGGGGTAAGCAATGGGGCATAGGGCTCTGGCGCAGATACTGTCCCTGTTGCCCAAAGGGGAAGGAAGAAGAGGAGCAGATCTTTAGTCATTGGGGACTCCATAGTTAGGGAGACAAATTGGTGGTTTTGTGGGAAGGAGGTGTATTGCTGCCCAGGTGCCAGGGTTCGTGATGTCTCTGATTGTGTTTTCAGGATTTTTGAGGGGGATGGGGAGCAGCCCTAAATCATGGTCCACACAGGCACCAATGACATAGGTAGGAAAAAAGGCGGGGATTTAAGGCAGAAATTGAGGGAGCTAGGATGGAAGTTTAGAGCTAGAACAAACAAACAGAGTTATCATCTCTGGTTTGTTGCCTGTGCCACGTGCTAGTGAAGGAAAGAACAGAGAGAGAGCAGAGCTGAACACGTGGCTGCAGGGATGGTGCAGGAGGGAGAGTTTTGGATTCTTGGATAATTGGAGCTCCTTCTGGGAAAGGTGGGACCTCTACAAACAGGATGGTACCAAAATCCTGGGGGGAAATTTGCTCATGTTTTTTGGGGGCATTTAAATTAATGGAGCAAGGAGATGGGAACCTAAATTGTAGTTCCAGTATACAGGAGGTTGAGGTTGGTGAGGTCAAGGATAGTTTACAAGGTCGCGAGAGGGCACCGGGAATCAGGACGTTGGTTTGAAATGTGTGTACTTCAATGCCAGGAGCATCCGGAATAAGGTGGATGAACTTGCAGCATGGGTTGGTATCCTGGACTTTGATGTCTCTGAAATGGCCACAACATGGCTAGAGAAGAGACTGGGATGGTTGTTACAGATTCTAGATTAGATTAGATTACAGTGTGGAAACAGGCCCTTCGGCCCAACAAGTCCACACCGACCCGCCGAAGCGCAACCCATCCAGACCCATTCCCCTACATTTACCTCTTCACCTAACACTACGGGCAATTTAGCATGGCCAATTCACCTGACCTGCACATCTTTGGACTGTGGGAGGAAACCGGAGTACCAAGAGGAAACCCACGCAAACACGGGGAGAATGTGCAAACTCCACACAGTCAGTCGCCTGAGATGGGAATTGAACCCAGGTCTCTGGTGCTGTGAGGCAGTAGTGCTAACCACTGTGCCACCGTGCCGCCCACAGCTAAATTCTGGGATTTAGATGTTTCAGCAAGAACAGCAAAGATGGTAAAAGTGGCAGGGTTGTGGCATTGTTGATCAAGAGTAGTGTTACAGCAGCTGAGATAACGTTTGAGGACTCATCGGCTGAAGTAGTTTGGACTGAGATTAGAAACAGGAAAGGAGAGGTCACCCTACTGGGGGTTTTCCACAGGCCTCCGAATTGTTCCAGGGATGTAGAGGAAAGAATAGTAAAGATGATTCGCGATAGGAGTGACAGTAACAGTAGTTATTATGGGGGACTTTATCTTGCCCAATATTGACTGGAAATACTATAGTTTGCATGGGTCAGTTTTTGTTCAATGAGTGCAGAAGGGTTTTCAGACAGAGTACGTAAACAGGCCAATAAGGATGATGCCATATTGGATTTGGTACTGGGGAATGAACCCAGCCAGGTGTTAGATTTGGAGGTAGGTGAGCACTTTGGTGATAGTGACCATAATTTGCTTATGTTTACAATAGCAATGGGCAGGGGTAGGTATATACCACAGGGAAAGAAGTATAACTGGGGGAAGGTAAGTGACTAAATTTGGTTAGTAAACTTGCAGATGACACTAAGGCAGGCAGAGTTGTGGATAGTGCCAAAGAATGTTGTGGGTTACAGAGGGACATAGATAAGTTGCAGAGTTGGGCTGAGAAATGGCAAATGGCATTTAATGCGGAGAAGTGTGAGGTAGTTCACTTTGGAAGCAGTAACAGGAATGCAGAGTACTGGGCTAATGGTAAAACTCTTGGCAGTGTAGATGAATAGTGAGATCTCAGTGTCCAAGCGCATAAATCCCTGAAAGTTGCCACCTAGGTTGATAGAGTTGTTAAGAATGCATATGGTGTGTTACCGTTTATTGGTAGAGGGATTGAGTCTTGGAGCCACGAGGTCATGCTTCAGCTGTACAAGACACTGGCAAGGCCGCACTTGGAGTATTGTGTACAATTCTGTTCACCACATTATAGGAATGGTGTGGAAGCTTTAGAAAGGGTTCAGTGGAGATCTACTAGGATGTTGCCCGGCATGGAAGGAAGGTCTCACGAGGAAAGGCTGAGGGAACTGAGGCTGTTTTCATTGGAGAGAAGAAATTGACAGGTGACTTAAACCGAGACATACAAGATAATCAGAGGGTTAATTCGGGTGGACAGTGAGTTTTCCTCAGATAGTGAAGGCTAACACAAGGGGACATAGCTTTACATTGACAGATTTAGGACAGATATCGGGGCAGTTTCTTTACTCAGTAGTAGGGGTGTGGAACGGTCTGCCTGCAACAGTAATAGACTTGCCGATGTTAAGGGCATTGGACATGTATATGGATAATATTGGAACGGTGTAGGTCAGAGGGCATCAGATTAATTTCACAGGTGGGTGCAACATCGAAGGCCAAAGGGCCTGTACTGCGCTGTAATGTTCTTTTAGGTTAGGATATCTGGTCATCAGGGGACGAGTTGGACCAAAGGGGTCTGTTTCCGTGCTGTATATCTCTATGATTCTGACCAAATCCAATTCAGTGGATGGCCAATCAGTAGACAGATTTTTAATCTGCAAGGGAATCAAGGGCTTTGGGGGGAAAAGCAGGAAAGTAGAGTTGAGTAACATCAGACCAGTCATGATTTAATCAAATGTTGGAGCAGATCCAATGGGCTCAATGGCTTACATCTGCTCCAATGTCTTATGTTCTAGCTATAGAGGACAAGTGAAAAGTTTGAGAATGACATACTTCCATGCAATGTAAGATAGGGGAGGCCAGGTCATTGAGTGTATTTAAGACTGAGATAGATAGGTTTTTGAGTATCATGGGGTTCCAGGGAGAATGGGGCTGAGAAACTTAACAACCGTCATTGAACGCCAGAGCAGACCTGATGGACTAAATGGTCTAACTGCTGCTCCTCTGTCTTATGGTCTTAATTACAACACAAAATTATCTTTCTTTATTTTAAGTTAGTGAGAATGGCGACCGTATAAACTTTTCACTGTATTTTATATTGAATACATGTGACAATATAAATGATTAAATTTAAACCAATCCATTCATTGTTTATGCTGCACATGTTACCTCATCCCACACGAGTAGCATCATCAATTTCTCTCTTCTTCATGAACTCATGTAGTTTCCCTGTAAACACACTCAGGGACAGTAGTAGTAAATTGCTAAAGAAGAGCGATATTCCCAACATAATTTCCCATCCATTTTAAGTAGCAAAAACCTAAAATTTAATTAATTCTGACTTCTACTCCATGCAGAGGTCTAAAGATATCCCCAATTAACAGACTTCCCATCTAGCCTCCTCACCTAGACATCAAGAGGTAATCTCAAAAGCTGCACTAGTTATTTGAATATCCCCTTTATAGATCTGGCAGGTCTCCTCAACACATTGTTTGTTACAGATCGTCTTGTAAAGAAAACCTCACATCATTATTCTGCTGTCTTGTCCAGATCAATGTTAATATAAAGGGTACCTTCAAAGGAAAGACAGCAATGACTAGCATGTTGGCATGACTAACGGGAGCAGATCCTGACATTAAAAACAAAAACAGAAAATTATGTGATAAGTCCAAGAGTCAGGCATTCGCTGAAAGAACAATTTTAGCATTTTCAATGCATAGCCAAGTGTAAAACTGAAAGTACCAAATTGCTGAGTGTATTATCAAAATAAAGACTAATATATTATGTAAAAATATAAGTAGAGCAGCCTCAGAAAATCCAGGAAGGGGAAATGTCAGTGACTAATAGATTTTTGGATATGTGCAAAACTCAGTCTTTGACAAATTGCTGATACTTTGAAAGTATCAGCAAACCAATAACGACAAATATTCACATGACTTTAGTTAAACAAAAAATGGTTTTCAGTTCCAGATTATTTCACCACATTCTTTCTCATGATTTTAAAGTGATGACCAGCTGCATTCTAAAAAAAAAACTGCCGAGAACAGGATCTGAATATGAACAAAACAAAACTGCATTAAAATATTGAAACACATTTCCTAAGGCCAAAATTGAAACTCAAAATTGCTCCTTCAAGGAAACTAGACAAAGTAATAATGCTACACATGATTGAATAATAGCAATTTGGACTGAGATGTAGTCTCCATGAAAGTATGCACAGAAAAGAGAGATTAATACATACACTGCTTTGATTAATGCTTGACTACTACAAGGGAAGTGAAGGTAGAATGCCTCAGTCGTGTGCTATGGAACTTACAACCTAAATGAGGAGTGTGCAAATTTCACAAGTTGTAAAACAGAGTTCAGTACTGAACTAGTTTATAGATTAAACAGTTGCCCATCCCTAAACATTCTTGAGCGGAGTGGCTTCTCGGGTCATTTCAGGGCAGGGCTGGGAGTCAGCTATGTAATTGTGGGTTTGGAGTCACATGCAGACCTGACCAAGTAAGGATGGAAAATTTCCTTCCCTTGAAGGATGTTTGTGAACCAGTTGGGTTTTGACAGCAGTGATTGTTATTAGATTTTTAAAAATTCAAGATTTTCATGGATCAGATGGTAAAATTTGAATCAATCACAATGTAATTTGAACTCATGTCCCCAGAGTATTAGCTTGGGTCTCAGAATCACGGGTCCAGTGTCAATACCACTGGTATAATGCCTCAACTGAACTTGCCTCCAGCACATTCTTCGGCAGTAATTTCCAGATCTGAACCACTTGCTGAATGAAAAGGTTTCTCTTTATTCACTTTCGCTTCTCTTACTGACCAGCTCTGATTATTATTTTTTGGAAACTTGAACTGTTTTGCAGATTTGCCTGGTCAGAATAAAGTGAAAGGTCAGAGACCAAGCGACCAAGCCTGCTTTCGTCAATGTCTGGTTCCAGAATGCAAGCTAGCAAAGGATTTTCAGTGCTGACTATAGATAAACAGAAACCCTCTCACCATCTTTCTCAACCAGTGTGAAGGGTTCAGTGTCCCATCCATCCTCAACTTGTGCAGGTTGAACATCCAGGTGACCATAGATACATACTGTCTTCTTTTTTGGATCATTGCCTAGTGTCGCCAATAGGATGGGAGGAAGAGGGATCTTTGATCCATCAGGCAGCTAATTTAAAATAAAGAAAAAGCACATTGTATTCAATGAGATGCTAAATTTACGGAAGACTGTTGCTGCAGACACAGATGGACGAGAGCGAGCGATCGAGCGACAGACAGAGCAAGTGAGAACAAACAAGAGCGAGAGAGAGCCATTTTGGATGTAGAATTCCAAAAGAACTGACTACATGAATAAAACTGTTGAGATACCAAAAAGCATAAGTGGGTTGTCAGCCCCAAGGAATTCACGTCACTTTGAGAAGGAAAATATTGGAACTGACAGGCTTACAAAAACTTGAAGGAAGTTTCATATTAAACTTTAGTTCTCACCGTTTGTTGCCCAATATCAACTAGTTCCACAGATCCCCCCAGTTTCTCTATCTCTTTGCCCACAAACTCCACCATTCTTCGGGTTTCGTCTCTCTTCTCTGGCCATGCTGAGACACTCTGAATGGCCACCCAATCTGCAAGACGCTAGGGAAACCAGACAGACAGTCAAGTAAATTAGATTTTAATAAAAAGAAAGTCATGATTTTCATATTTAAGGTGGAATTACACATCAACTGAGGTTATGTTGGGAATTTGTATCAAAAAAGAAATGAAGTTTCAAATAAGATTAAGTGGCTGGATTAAAGGCTGCATTCTGCAAAGCACTGCGCAGTATTGAATGTAAAGACCACAACTTTTTTTTTGTGTTATTAATGGTGGACTGAAAAGGGGAAAAGAACTGTATCAAAGCCAAGGAGCACTACATGTTTTTGAAAGCAAATAACCGGACCCCTTGTTGTAAACACTGTTCACACATCCGCTTGTTCCAGTAGTAGTTGGACAGTAGTTTGCAAGTGAGCTGGAACCAAAGGGTTGTGTACAAATGGAGCTCTGGTTAACAACTAGTAGCTGATTGATCTGTGGATTAATGATAAACTAGTGATGACAAAAGCCTTCAACCAACCAACAACTATGCGATTGGTTCGGTGCTAACTGAACAGCTTGCAGATTTGAACAAGAGAGACAGAAGCAATCAGATTTCCATCAGCTCAGGAATGGTGCCAGTTCTCTGCAGCAAAACCCACTTAAAAGGCTGAAGAAAATTTTTAAAATTCAACAGGTGCTGTAAAATTTGACTTAAATAATAAATAGGAGGCCTTTCATGTGTGAATCAGTCCTATGCACCTCCTGAAAACCAGCAAAAATATCTGGAAAAGGACTGAGAAACAGCATTCCAATCTGTTTGGTTGCCTGCACCCCAGAAATTTGTGTTTTTCTTCTCAAAACCATTTCAAGATGTCATATGAAGGTGATACAGCAGTCTGACAGCAGAGATAAAATCAGATCTTGCCACATCCTACTCCTGACAACAGACACTGTCTCCCTACTACATCCAGTCTTCTAACCGAAATAATAAAGTTGAACATACTAACTGCAAAGTTTAAAAATCACACAATACCAGGTTATTGTCCAACAGGTTTATTTGGAAGTACAAGTTCCTGTAGCTAGTCACCTAATGAAGGCGCAGTGCTCCAAGAGCTTGTACTTCCAAATAAACTTATTGGACTATAACCAATGTTGTGCGATTTTCAAACTATCCACCCAGTCCAATACCGGCACCTTTGCATCATACCAGCTGCACACAGTGTCAAAACTTTTCTGTTGAAATTATAGTTGCAGAGGTGTCTGCTCTACACTCAGGGGTTACACAAGTACTGAGTGCAGATCATATTTGATCACATGCTGGGAAAAAGCAGGAAAGTTCCTCAGGTCTTATGCAATGCAGCTATATACATTACAACACGTCTCATTCCCAGCAATGACTCACAATCAACAGATTAGATTTAGAGTACATTCCCTACAGTGTGGAAACAAGCCCTTCAGCCCAACCAGTCCACACTGACCCTCCAAAGAGTAACCTATCCAGACCCATTTCCCTCTGACTAATGCACCTAACATTATGGGCAATTTAGCATGGCCAATTCACCTGATCTGCACATCTTTGTGACTGTGGGAGGAAACCGGAGTACCCGGAGGAAACCCACGCAGACGCAGGGGGGATGTGCAAACTCCGCACAGACAGTCGCCCGAGGCCGAAATCGAACCTGGGATCCTGGTGCTGAGAGGCAGCAGTGCTAGATGTCACACTAATTTTCCTCTCATCTTGCTCAGATTATAAATGCTCCTTTAACATACTGCAGAACATTTCCAAAAAAAAACTTTAGTCTAAGGAAATATAAAATATAGAGTTATGGAGAACAGATTAACAGCTACAAAGTGCACCAACAACAAAGTAACTTACTTTTACGTACAGCTCTTGGTTAGCATCAATGTAATTGAAAAGTTTGTCAAGGTTTGCCATGGCCCCAGAAAGCAGAGAGCGGCTGAAATTCTGAAACAACAATAGTGCTGAGTAATGTCACTGAAGATAGCATCTTGCCGTTTATAAGGCCAGGCAATGCTGAAGCACCGCCCAGCCACGCACCGCAACATCTGAATTTAAGACGCGGCAAGATTCAGATCTTATTAACCCTCTATTTACCCTTTCAGACAAAACCAAAAAGAATCAAAAGGTGACAGCAATGCAAAATCTTTCCTGCTTTAAAAAAAAGTTAAATTGCATAAGCGCTCCATCCAGTTCTATTCTGGCATGTCAAACACCATCACTTTTTGAAATATTCTTATTACGTCTGCTGTGTGATGTCACATTAATCACAACAGGTCACCAACATAGCAGGGGAGAATTCACCCACAGTAAGGAACAATAACGAGGAAACAGAAAACAGAGTCGTCCTCCAATCTGAAACAGCTATAAATAAGAGGGGAGAAAAGTGACATTTATTCATACTGGAAAGTTTGTAAACCCACATTGCTTACACATTTTATTGAAAAGTATACTTTATTAAAAAAAAATTAAAAATGTACTAGTCACAAACGCAGTTCGGTTCTGTAAAGCAGCATATCAAACAAATATCGACGTTTGACTGTATCCAAACAAACCAAATGCTTACTTGAACTAGATTATATTTAGGTGTATTTGAGATAGTAGGAGTGTCCAATAACTGAACAGCATGAAGACCTCAGACTGTGGTCATACCTACTGTGCCTTCTCGAAGCTGCCTCAAGCTTTAGTGCGTCCCTGGACCTTGGAATGTGCCAGTCTCAACACTCAGTCCACATCAACTTTTTGCTCTGGAAGACCAACAAGTTTCAGGCAGACCAAATAGTTGAGTTGATAGTTCTCCAAGCGCAGTCCATGTTTGTCTCAGGGAACAGACATTAAAGCAGAGTTCTGTATCATGGAGCTGCTAAGGACAAACATCAACAAAAACCATTGTAGCTCTCGGCAGACTTCCCTTTGCAAAGGCACATTTCAGAATGCGATGTTCGATACACTCAAATCCCTCCAGTTGCTTCAAGGGCAGACTAACCGGTCTCACAGGAAAGATCGTGCAGGTAGTGCTCTTCTCACCACCAGCCAAACAATATTTTGGTGTTTGTTGGAAAGTTCCGGTGATGAAGCATTCTGCCAAATGACTGACTCATATAAGGGAACCACATGATAGGATCCACCCTCTCCTTTTCCCACAAAGTCTCAAGGGTGCTCCATGCTGACCACTTCCTGATGGACTTGTAGTCAACGGTGTTTTTCTTTGCAAATTTCTCCACGAGGAACAAGTGACAGGGGACTGTCCAACTATGGAGCATTCCAAGGCAATGATGCCAGTCCAATCCTTCATAACACTGGGGACAGGTAGATCCTCCATGCAGTGATACTTGGTGTTTGCATACTAAGGGTCGATGCACACTTTGATGCAGCCACACAAAACTTTGCTTTCACATGTCTCAAAGGACAGATCCCTTCATCGTTTTCAACTTGCAGGCCTAAAGCTATGGTGCACTGAATGGTGCACAGCAGATGCAATATTTGCTTCTACTTACTGCTCCTTCACCCTGTGGTCTAAGTAGACAAAAGTTATGAAAAAAAAACAAACTGTAGATGTTGAAAAGCTAGTCTCTGTGTGCCCAATTGTGGATCAGGCACGAATTGTGCTAGTTCTGAGAAGTACCTCTCCCTCAATTAATGTCAAAACCATTAGCATATCAGCACATGTAAAATCTGCCATGAAACTGCCTAACTAGAACATAGAACAATACAGCACAGTACAGACCCTTCAGCCCTCCATGGTTGTGCCAGCCTTTCATCCTACTCTAAGATCAGAATCACTTATATCCCCTTCACTGTACTATCTTCCATGTGTCTATCCAAGAGTCGCTTAAATGTCCCTAATTGGCCAATGGTTTAGAATATAAGTTGGCTATTCTGCCACAAACCAGCTTGATAATTCATTTCAAGAATGCAGGGTTAATTTGGTGCATGTATATTGTGGGATTCTAGACAACTTGTCTGACTTTCACACAAAACATGATCGTGTGGCAGTGTCATAAGGCTTCCGAGCCATACCGACATATCTGAAAATCCAAAGGCATTGGGATAGGCAGAGAGTTATTTTTACAGCACAGAAAGAAACCCTTCAACCCATCATGTCCATGTCCATCATGATGACCATGTCAGTCATCAAATAGCAATCTATTCTTGTTCTGTTTTCCAGTACCTAGCCTGTAGCCTTGTATCCTATGTCATTTCAAGAGTTCAACTAAATATTTAAATTTTGCAAGGGTTCCCACCTCTACCATCCTTTCAGGCAATGAGTTCCAGATGCCCACTTCCTTCTGGGTGTAACAAAATCTTTCCTCAAATGCCTTCTAAACCTTTATATTAAATCTATTTCCCTTGACTCCTTTACAGAGGAGAAAGGTTTCTTGCTATGGTAGATATTTATGCCCCACTTAATTTTATACACCTCATTCAGGTCCCAATTCAACCGCCTTCTAAGGCAAACAACCCCTGGATACTTAAACTTTCTTCATAGGTGAATTGCTCTAGTCCAGGCAACATCCTGGTGAATCTCTTCCTCACCCTTTCTAGTGCAAACACATCTTTCCTATAATCTGGGGATCAAAACTGCACACAGCACTCCAGCTGTGCACTAACTAACGTATACAGCTCTATCATGACCTCCTTGTGTTCACTGTCTCAACTAATGAAGGCAAGTACCCAAATGTGTTCTTAAAAACCTTATCTAGATGACCTGCTACCTTCGAGGATTTATGACATGCACAATGAGGTCCCTCTGATCCTCTGTACATCCTTGGGTCCATCCATTCAAGGTGTACTCCATATGGTCCCATTATGAACCACGATATCTGATTTGTTTGCCTTCTGCTTCAGAATACCCTAGTGCTGCTCAGGGACATGTTTGGCCTGGCCCCAGGGAGGTAACACACCACAATGGAGTCACACAGCTGTTGAAAAAAACCTGTCTGTACCTTTCATTGAACCTCCTGCCACTATAGTTCTCTTTCAACTTTCCTTTGTGCAGCTAGGCTCTGGCTTCACTCCCCGGAGGAATCATTACTCTTACCATTGTCCAACACAAAAAAACCTATTGAGCAAGATGCATAGTTTGGCCTTCCTGACTGCCTGTCAGCTTCCCTCCTTCTGCCTGCTGATCACTCATTCCCTTACTGACAGCATATCCTTAAGGTATGGGATGGAGGATCACATCTCAAAACATGCTATCCATGCAACTGTGCCTGTAGCTAAGTTTAAGCACCAAAACACAGCAATCAAGCTGGTCAGACAGGTGACAATTACTGTAGATGTGATCATCCAAACTACTGTTCTTAACACCATGACCCACCATAACAACAACATGAAGTCATTCTCAATGAAGATTCTAAATTCATGCATTGGACCTGCTGCTTATCGTGCCTGGACAGTCTTACTCAAAAGCAAGATAGAAGGTTGCTGCACCCATGAACTGAGCTGTCAGGTGTTATTTGGTAGGGTTCGTCTTCATGGCTTTGTGCATCCACCCAAGTACAGACTATCCAAAACACACACAAAGTGATGTCTCTTTACACTTTCCTATCTATAATGATGAACTTGTCAAATGGTTGAATGAACTGTTTCAGTTTTGAGCAAAGTTCTCCACACAGTAAAGGATTCCTCCACATCTGCAAAGACTAAGCAGTACTTCCATGTCAATCACAATACAGTGTCCATGTGCTCATTTGACGTTGAGTGGTACATGGCGAGTAGACTAGCAAAAAGAGCCACAGACACCTGCCCTGAAGCTGTATGCCGTGGTGATCTAGACTTGCCACTAGTGTATGAATCACCATTTGTTGAAACCGCCATCTCAGCAGCAGTGGTGCAAGTTTTAACATCACCACACATGTCCAAATCAAGTGTTTCCATGGGATTCCCTTTAGGCCCATCTCTCAAACATTTTTGTTGGGCTCCATGAGAAATCTGCCCTCCATGAATGACACTTATCCCTTGCATATTTCTGATATATTGGCAATACCTGTGCTATATTTGAATCAACAATTGTGCATAAAAATTTGTGTTTTAATGAGCTCCAACTTGTACTTGCCTTTGAAATAGAACAATCAACTCAGCCCACTTTTCTAGAGGTCCTGGTGAGGTATTTGATTCGGGTTCTCTACTGCTGTTTATCACAAACATACCTTCACAAATACTGTACACATTAGGATTCCTATAAATCCACAGGCTTTAAGATTGCCTTAAGAAGGGCTCATGCCCGAAACATCGATTCTCCTGCTCCTTGGATGCTGCCTGACCTGCTGCACTTTTCAGCAACACATTTTCTGATCTCCAGCATCTGTAGTCCTCACTTTCTCCGCTTTAAGATTGGCCTTATTAACAACTTTTAAATAGTCATTTCTTCTGCAAGCTTGATACTGAAGTGGGGTGCATCAAAACCATCCTGTGGGATAAGGGCTACCCTGAACAGATCATTACTCGCCATCTATCGCACGAACTCACAAATACGAGGTATATTACTTGTAGTACCACTGTGATGCCAGGTATGGAGACTATACCCGTGGGGTATGATATGGCGTGTCCGTTACACAATGGCCCCGGACACACGGACACACACACGGACACGCACACACACACTTTCTTGGTTCCTTTCTCAGGGTAATTCCTTACCTAGAGTCAACCCGATTGAAAAGGTTTCTTTCCATCTGAAACAAACCTTGTCAATTAATTCTTCTGGACCATCCAATGCCCTGTACACATCTTCCAGGCAAAGCTGCAATTTACTTATACTTCATTCAATCTACTGTACTGCATTCGCTGTTCACAGTGTGGTTTCCTCTACATTGAGGTGGTGAAACGTAGACTGGGTGACTGCTTTGAAGAACACCTACATTCGTGCACAAAAATGATCCCGAGCTCCCATTTGCCTGCTGCTTCAACAGACCAGTGTGTCCACATCAATACTTCTGTCGCAGGCCAGCTGCAGTGTTTTAGCGAGCCTCAACACAAACTCAAAGAACATCTCACTTTCCACTTGAGAATTCTGCAGCCTCTAAGACTCAATATCGATTTCAATAACTTTAGAGCCGAGCCTAACTCTGACCTTCCATGTTTTTTATCCACCACATACCAGTCCTGCTATGATATGGATTACTTAGAGCACAGTCACTCATTCTAACAGTTACTTACTCTTAGGTCTATTATCACATTATGAGTTGCTTAAATACAGCTCACCCATTCCCTTCTAATCTTAGCTCTTATTATCATTTATTTAGTTTATCTTCTTTCCTGACCGGCTATCCATAGCCTCACTTACCTAGCCCTCACTCTCTCTGATGAAGAATCACTGGACTCAAAATGTTAACTTTGCTTCCTTCCCTCAGATTGGGGCGATTGAGAGTTATAGGGTAGCCAGGAAGGACCTGAAGAGAGAGCTAAAAGCAGCAAGGAGGGGACATGAAAGGTCCTTAGTCGATAGGATTAGGGAAAACCCTAAGGCTTTCTATAGGTATGTTAGGAATAAAAGAATGACTAGGGTAGGAATAGGTCCAGTCAAGGATAGTAGGGGGAAGTTGCGTGTGGAGGCGGAAGAGATTGGGGAGACACTGAATGAATACTTTTCTTCAGTATTCACTCAGGAACAGGGCATTGTTGTCGATGAGAATACTGAGGCACAAATAAGTAGAATGGATGGCTTTGAGGTATGTAGAGAAGAGGTGTTGGAAATCCTGGAAAAGGTGAAAATAGATAAGTCCCCTGGGCCTGATGGCATTTATCCTAGGATTCTCTGGGAAGCAAGGGAGGAGATTGCAGAGCCATTGGCCTTGATTTTTATGTCCTCGCTGTC
>NC_057713.1:74225550-74256769 GCF_004010195.1 Chiloscyllium plagiosum
TTTTTTTTGTCTCTGAGCAAGGAAATGGTCAGCCTGTGGAATGTGGGATTCTGGGAGGTTTCCTATCTCCTGGAAATGTGACAGTGTGCATAAACTGGAGTTCTGTTTTCGAGAATGGGAGTAACTGTAGGCCATCCACGGGACTGAGGATGAGGGGAATAACACATTTATGGAGGTGGCTACATCACAGTTAGTGTGTATGGGCAAATAAGGAATACGTGACAGCCAGGTATCTCAGCAGTCCCCTGAGATGATCGAGATCAGACATCAGTTTCCTGCTTTGGAAGCTTGTGATGGAAAGAATTCATCAGAAGAACGCAGACAGAGTCACGTCAGCTGGACAGGGTGGTAGGAAGAGTGGGTACATTGTACTGATAATGGATTCTTTAATTAGGGGAACAGAGTGAAGTTTCTACAGTTATAAACATACCTTCAGCATGCAATGATAACCTCCTTGCTACCAGGGTCAAGGAAATCACAGAACAGCTGCAGGAAATTCTGCTGCAGGAAGATCAAACGACAGAGGTATTGCTCCATGTTGGTGACAAAGACCTAGGTGGGAATGCAGGGATGTGGTCCATGAAACAGATTTGAGGCAGCAAGGAATGAGATTGAAAAGCAGGATGTGGAAACAGTATTCTCAGATTCTTTGCTGTTTTCACTAGAGAAAAGAAGGTTTAGGGGTGACTTGATTGAGGTGTACAAGATGATTAGGGGGTTAGATAGGGTCGACAGTATGAACCTTTTTCCGCGTATTGAGTCGGGTATTACAAGGGGGCATAGCTTTAAATTAAGGTGGGGTAGATATAGGACTGATGTTAGGGGTAGGTTCTTCACTCAGCGAGTCGTTAGTTCATGGAATGCCCTGCCAGTAACAGTGGTGGACTCTCCCTCTTTATGGGCATTTAAGAGGGCATTGGATAGGTATATGGAGGATAGTGGGTTAGTGTAGTTTAGGTGGGCTTGGATCGGCGCAACATCGAGGGCCCAAGGGCCTGTACTGCGCTGTATTCTTCTATGTTCTAGATGCTGCCAGGCCAGCTGAGTTTTGCTCGTAATTTCTATTTTTTCAGATCTCTGGCATCCACAGTTTTGTTTCATTATCTTAGCAATTAACTTTCAATCACCACCCAATGGTGTATTTTTATGAAACACACCAATCAGAGTCTGTTTCAAAACATCAGTATGTTCTTCTCATACATTATATATTTTATTTTCCCTTTATATTGGTATTGCCTGCAAACTGTCCAGACAAGTGCAAGAGGAAAAACTTCATCAAATTCCCCACCAAAATATTCAATATAAATTGTTTCAAAAACAATTCCTTGATATATTTGAGAAATAGATTGACAGTTTGATTCATCCAGCTGAAATTGGACTTCTCAAAATTGTTATTCACTGTATAGTCCACTATCTGTAAGTGACAGTAATATGAAACTAAAAGTAACTTAAAATGATACAAAACATTGTTGGTTACTTTGGTATACCACCATTTTGAAGTAAAATTATTTTCAAAGCTTTAAAAGGTTATGATCAATTGACTTCATCCATCTAAATCACACTGAAGCATCCCTTCAACCTCCTCATAGCTCATCATCCCACTCAGCGTTGTGTCATCTGCAAACTTAAAGATATTACATTTAGATCCCTCATTTAATAATTAACACATAAATAGCTGGGATCCAAGCAGAATATCATAATGACAGAATTATACCTTATAGATAATGTCCTAGTCAACATCATTCATAGTTGCGTCTTGTCCTATTAACAGGACAGGTGCAGCAAAGGTGGGGGTACAATGGTATAGTTTGGAAAGAGATGGCCTAGAAGTCCTCAACATTGAAGTCTCATGAAACATGGGTAGAGAACCTCCTGCAGATTACCATGTACCATTCCTCATTTGGCTGATGAAATAATATTCCTCCATGTTGAACATCACTTGGAGAAAGCATCGAGTCTAGGAGGCATACAACATACTCTTGATGGGGACAATGTCTACCACCAAGAGTGGCACAGCAGCACTACTGGTCGGGTCGAAAAGGTCATTGCTACTAAACTGGGTCTACAGTTGGTGGCGAGGGACTAACAAGCAGGAAAAACATACTTGACTTCATCTTCACCAAATCTGGATGTCATAGATGCAACTCTCCGTGACAGTCTCAGTAAAAGTAACTACCACACAGTCCTTGCAGAGACGAAGTCCTGCCTTCACACTGAGAACACTCTTCATTGCGTTGTGGGACTATCACTATGCTAAATGGAAAAGACTTTTAGCAGGTTGTGCAAATAAAGACTGGACATTCATAACGTGCCTTGGGCCATGGTAGTAATATAATTGGACTCCAACACAATCTGCAGCTTCATGCCTAACTTATCCCTCACTCTACCATTTCCATAAAGACAGGGAATCAGTTCCAGTTCAATGAGGAATGAGGAAAACATGTCTGAAGCCACACTGGGCATATCTAGAAATGAAGTGCTAACCTGGTGAAGCTACAACATAGAACTACTTGCGTACCAAACAGTATGTGCAGCCTCTGGTGGACAAGGCTAGGCAATCCAATGAACAACAGATCAGATCGATACTTTGCTGTCCTGACACATCCAATTGTGGATGGTGGTGGACAATGAAACAACTCTATTGGACGTAGCTCCATAAATACCCCCACCCTCAAATGATGTGGGAGCAGAGCTCTTAAAGTGCAAAAGATAAGGCGGAAGCATTCACAAATCTTCAGCCAGAAATACTGAGCAAATGATACATTTCAGCATCCTCCAGAAATCCTTAGCATTGCAGATACTAGTCTTCACCAGATTTGATTCATTCCATGTGATATCAAGAAATGGCTGAAGGCACTGAACTTGCTGCACCCTAACTCAAGCTGTTCTAGTACTGGCATCTAGCCCATAATGTTGAAAAATGTCCTGTACACAAAAAGCAGGTCAAATTCAACCTGGCTGCTCTTGACAATCAGTAAAGTGATGGCAGATGTCAACAACGGTGCTATATCAAGGAGCACTTGCTCAGCAATGATCGGCTCAGTAACATCCAGTTTGGGTTCCTCCTGGGTCACTCAGCTCCTAATCTCATTACAGCTTTGGTTCAAACATGGACAAAAGAACTGAGGTGTGGTAGGAGTATCTGCCCTCAACATCTAGGCTACATTTCACCAAATGCAGCATCAAGGAGCATTGGCAAAACTAGAGTCAATGGGAATCATGGGGAAAACCTCCGCTGGTAGGAATCATATTGGCATGAAGGAAGATGGTCATGGCTGTTGGAGGCCAGTTATCTGAACTCCAGGACATCTTGTGGGAGTTCCTTAATTTTTTGCCCTGGACACAACTACTTTCAGCTGCTTCATCAATGACCTCCCCGTCATTATAACGTCTGAAATGGGGATGGTCCCTGATGACTACGCAATATTCAGCGCCATTTGTGACTCCTCAATTAACGAAGCATTCTATGCCCAAATGCAGCAAAACCTGGGATACCAAGGCTTGGGCTGAAAAGTGCTCTGTCATATTCGCAGCACATGTATTAAGCAATAGGCATTTCCAAACTTGTCATCGTCCTTTGTTATTAAATGGCATCATCACTGAACTCCCATTCTGGGTATTGCCACTGACCAGATACTGAACTGGACCCGTGAAACTAATACAGTGGCTGCAAGAACAGACGAGAGGCAAGGAATCCAGCAGCGAATAACAACATCTCTTGATTCACCAAACCCTGTCCAAAATCTACAAAGGGACAAGTCAGCAACATGGTGGAAAACTTTCCACTAGTCTGGATGTGTGCAGCTCCAACAACGCAAAATTGACACCATTCAGAACAAAGCAGCCTGTTTGACTGGCACCACAATCAAAATCATTCAGTCGCTTCACCACTGATGCACACAGTCTATATTCTCCACAACAGAAATTCAAAATTCAGTACTTTCCAAACCCACAAATCTTTATTATTGAGGAGGAGAAAAGTAGCAAATACATTAGAATAACATCTCAAAGATCCCCTCCAAGCTACTCACCATCCTGACTTGGAAATATATTATAATTCCTTCAGTTTATTGGGTCAAAATTCCTCCCTAACAACAGTGTGGGTATACTCCCAGCATGTGGTTTTGTGCTTCAAGAAAGCAACTTATCTCTACCATCTCATGGGTAACTAGTGATAGGCAATACAGAGTAATGCAGCCAAAGATTCCTATATTCTATGTGAGTGAATAAAAAAGATACACACTTACATGGAGGATCTAATGAAGTGGAGGTGCCACTATTGGACTAGGGTGGACAAAATAAATCACAACACCAGGTTATAGTCCAACAGGTTTATTGGGAAGTACAAGTTTTCAGAATGCTGTTCCTTCATCCGGTAGCTAGTGGTGCAGGATCATAGGACCCTGAATATGTAGTAAAAGTGTCATAGAATTGATGTGACATATTAAACAAACCTGTCAAGTCATTAATCACTTTGAATAGGAATGCAGATTTCAATTAATTAATTAATAAATATATAAATCCCAGAAATTCTATCAAGTCACAGTCCTGAGATAACTGAAGGTTTTGTAAAAAAAAGTGACATCTCAGCTTAGATAATGCATTGAAGGTGTGTGTTTAGAGTCTCTGTATCCCAACCTTGAGTCAGATTGGTTCTATTTCCAAAGCAGGAATTCATAAAATGTCACATGTACCAACTGCCTACAGATTGCGTGCTTTGAACAAAGTAGAATGTATCGGCAAGTTCAACTCTGTAAATTCAAATTCAGCCATAGATATGTGTGTGTGTGTGTGTGTGTGTGTGTGTGTGTGTGTGTGGTGGGGGGAGGTGAGAGTGTATGCATGAATATAACAGAGTATATGCCTGAGAGGGGTGGGTGTGAAAGTATATAGTGTAGTGGGATACCTGCTTCATAGAGTGTGTGCGAGTGTGACAGAGTATATATGTGTGTGTGTGTGTGTGTGCCCATGCTTGCATGTATGTGTATAAAAGTGTATAGTGTAGTGGGGCAACTGTAGTGTGACATGAACCCAAGATCCCAGTTGAGGCCATCCTCATGGGTACCGAACTTGGCTATCAGCCTCTGCTCAGTGACTCTGCATTGATGCACATCCTGAAATCCATCTTGGAGGACAGTCACCTGAAGATCAGAGGCCAAACGCTCTTGATCAAGCGGACTTAGTGATAAGCAACAATACAGAGTCACCAAGCAGAGGTTGATAACCAAGTTTGGAACCCATGAGGATGGCCTCAACTGGGATCTTGGGTTCATGTCACACTACAGTTGCCCCACTACACTATACACTTTTATACACATACATGCAAGCATGGGCACACACACACACACACACATATATACTCTGTCACACTCGCACACACTCTATGAAGCATGCACACACTCATCTTTCTCCCACACGCGCACACAAGTCTATGGACTGAATTTGCATTTGCGGATTTGTATTTGCAGATGCATTCTATTTTGTCCAAAAAACACACAATTTGTAGGCAATCAATCCAAGTGACATTTTATAAATTCTTATTTTGGAAACACTCTGACTCAAGTTTGGGATACAAACAGACTCTAACCTTACACCTTCAATGCATTATCTGAGCTGACATGTCACTTTTTGTTTTACATACTGATAAAACCTTTTTCTTGTGACTGTGACTTGAAAGAAGCTCTGGGAATTACACAGCAATCCATTGAGACCTGGATCCCCATTCTAAATGATTAAAGACTTAACAGCAACCTAGGTTTGTTCAATACATCACATCAGTTGGATGACACTTTTCCTATAAATTCTGTGCTTTATGATCCTGCTACCTGATGAAGTACAGCACTTATATTTGCAAATAAACCTATTGGACTATAAACTGGTGTTGCAAGGTTCTTAACAGAGGATTTAACACAGGCATAAGTTAGTCACAGTTGTCCCTTGTGCATAAAAATCAGAAATTCTGTGAAGGCTTTCCTGACAGGCACCAAGTGACTCTTCATCCCTAGTTACGGATTTCCTTTCCATCATTTGTTTGGGACACAGCATTTCCTGATACATATTCCCAATCTGCACAACCTCTCTGCCTTCTGGTTGTTTTGCTGACATCAGGAGGGACTTCAGCAAGTGACACCAACATCACATTGAATACTTTATTTTAAAAACCTTGCACGCCAGGGTCTGATTTGCCAAGTGGTTATATCCGGTATAAGATATATGGGAGCCAGTTGTACCCATGGGGTATTTAGATGGTTTGGTAATGGAAAGAGGATGCAGTTCATTCACATTGTTTTGTTGGATTTTTTTTGGACAGATTGACTATATTTCAACTTGTACTGGAGTGTGGAGGAACGAAGCAAATTGTGTAACTATCTTAGACTGTGAGCTCCAGTTACTGGCATTAAACATAAGGAGACAATGTAAGTGTTAATGGACTAGCAATCTAGACTCCCAGGGCATAACTCTGGGGATGTGATTGATTCCTATAATGGCAACTGGTAAAATTTAAATTCAATTAATTCACTAAAATCAATCAATTTTAGAACTGAAAGCTAGTCTCTAATGGTGACTATGAAACCATCATTGATTGACACAAAAAAAAACCCATGTGGTTCACTAATGTTCTTTCGGGAACGAAATCTGTCATCCTTACTTGGTCAGGTCTACATGCAATTCCAGACCCACAGTAATGACTCTTCATCACCCTCTGAAATGGCTTAGCAAACCATTCAGTTCAAGGGCAGTTAGGGATGGGCAGAAAATGCTGGTCTTGCCAGCAATGCCCATGTCCCCGTGAAATATTAAATTTAAGAAATGCAGCTTTAGTTTCTTTTGTTAAAGAAATTCAAACAAGGTTTTCAGTTGATAGATTCAAAACTCACATTTATTTTGAAGCAGGTTTTTATGATTGGTCTCAATGTCCTTGTGCCTAAAACAGCTTAAAATTAAGAGTATCCATGAAGACATGCAAACAGGTACAATTAGAGATAACTTCAAAGGATGAAGGCTGACCTGTGAGCAAGTCTATTTTCTAGCACAAAACCTACAGAAACTTGATCTGCAGTGAATTTAAATATGTGCTTAAGACTCTGCAATTTTTTGCATAGGTTTTATCAGTTTTGGCAAAATAAAAGTACAATCAAGCATGAACTCCAGGCAATGTTGTCTTTGCACTATGATCTGCAGGAGGTAAAAGATTAGAAAAAAAAGCATTCTGCATTTTTCAAGTCTGATGAAGGTTCAGGAGCTCAAACTGTGTTCAGCACTTCAGGGAAAATGAGGCCAGGCCAAACTAAACATGGAGTATCGGGTCGACCACTGTACAACACTGAAGCAAAAATCTGATGAAAAAGGTGCCTAATTCTTCCAAATAGCTCAACTCTTAAAACAAGTTAAATTACACCTTAAGAACCTGAATTAGCACAAACAATATATCATCCGCACAGAGAAATTTCGAGTTAAACAATAAATGTGTTTCGGTAATAATTAACTTGCACTCTGTGTAAACCACTCCCTATCAGAAGTCGAAGTGACCTCTTAACAATTTTACTACAACCATTTCAAATTTGCATTAAAAACACTCTAGTTAAAGTGACTACTTTATCCAAAGTTGCAAGATTATATGATTGAGTTGGAAATTCCTTTGTAAAGAAGTAATTGTTAATGGACTAGCAATTTAGATAAACAGAACAAGTATGATAAGATTGTGGGAACAAGGTACATGCAAAAACTAATCTTCCAATCTGCAGGAATCAAAATGAACTTTATTCATTTGTTTAAAATTTGTGTCCTTGAACTATTGTTTAATCTTAGTTAATTACGCAGCATTCAGGTTTATAATCTAATTTTTACTTCTAATTTACATATCATTAAAACTTTGTCGAGCATTACACTTTTAATGAGACAGCCATTAAGAGGCAAGACGTAGTTGAAGATGTATTAGTTGGAGCTGCTAACTAAGGCAGTACTGTGTGAACTCTGATGCTGGCCTACAAACTTCCTACCAATTTGACATGAGTTTGGCTCAGGCACCAATCAATATATTCTCTTCAAAATCAAGTGTCACATCATCTCTAAATGCAAACTTGTGACCCACAGGCCACTGGGTGATCTGTCACCTTAGACATGTCAGAGCCACCTCTATGGTGAATGCAAGATAGTAACTAGAGAAACCAATTAACCTGAAACTTGTGTATTGCTTAACAAAAGGCATGTGGGATTACCTAGGCAACAGACTGGCAGAAACGTGCTGAAGGGTTTGACAACTTTCAGCACATACACAAACACCTGAGGCAGCAAAAGATAAGGAAGAAACAGAAAACACTCCAACTTGGGGCTCAGAGTTGCATGACAAAGAGAGACTTATTCCATAAATCTGATGGAAAAGGTGCCTAATTCTTCCAAAGTGCACAACTTCTCATTCCTGATGAAGGGCTTTTGCCCGAAACATTGATTCTCCTGCTCCTCAGATACTGCCCAACATATTGTGCTTATCCAGCAGCACACGCTCAATGAGGTGCAGCTAAGACCCACAACATCCTCTTTGCCACTGAATTAATACCATAAATCATTTTCTGAAGGCAGGCTTCTCAGATTTATCTGCAGTTCTGATGATTAATATGAAGTTGTTCATTTTGGAAAGGTGAATAAAAGAACAGAGTGCTACTTAGAGAGAAACTGCAGAAAGCTTCAACACAGAGACTTCAGGGTATTTATACATGAAACAAATAAAGCTAATACCCAGGTATAGTAGGTAATCAGGAAGGCTAATGAAATGTTGGCCCTTATTTCAAGGAGGTTTGAGTAAAAGAGTGAGGAAGTGTACTGCAACTGAACAAGGTGCTCGTGAGAGCAACATTGGTACCCTTATTTGAGCAAAGGTACAATTTCATTGGAGGCGGTTCAAAGAAGGTTCACGAGGGTGATCCCTGGTTTGGAGGGATTGTCTTATAAGCAAAGGTTTAATAAGTTGGGAGTCTACTCACCAGATTTTAGAAGGTGAGGTAATCCCATTGAAACATATTGGATTCTTAAGGAGCTTGACAAGATAAATGCTGAGCAGATGCTTCCCCTTGTGGGAAATAAGGGGCAACAATTTAAGACTGAAATGAGGAGGAATTTCTTGTCTTAGAGGATTTGGAACTTCTTGCCACAGAGGCCTGTATATTCAAGGCTGAGATGGACAGATTCATGATCAGCAGGAGAATTATGGGTTACAGGGAAAGGGCATGTGGCGAATGTTGGACCAGCCTTGATCCTGCTAAATGACAGAGCAGGCTCGAAGGGCTGAATGGCCTGTTCCTGTTCCTATTCCTATTTCTTCATGGTCTTATTATATTCTAGAAATCACAGGAGGAACAGGGATAAACCTTCTCATAGAGTAAACTGTAAATATGTTTGGTAGAACAGTAAAGTAGGGCCATAGTTGAATAAGTAGAGAAAATTTATCGTGAAATACAATAGATGCATTTGAAAATGCTAAATCAAATACTGCATTAACAACAGTAGTATCTCATCATAATGAATATCTGTGAAGCTTCAAAGAAAACATGAATATTAAAAACATGGTGATTATTATAGTGCAAGAAATATGGATGATATTATGTAGGTAGCATCGAACCTGCACTAAACATCCCTCAATCACAATGAAGGAGCCATTAAATTGCTTACTTTGCTGGTGTTGCTTCCTGGGGAACTCACTGTTGATGCAAAATTGTTTTGTGGGATCTTTAATGGTCACCTGAATATGCAAACTAGAATTCAGCTTAATCAACTCATCCCACCTGTGGCATACCTGGAATTAACAGTAAGAGAAATATTAGCTCAAATCATGGGGTGGCATGATGGCTCAGTGATTAGTACTGCTGCCTCACAGTGACAAGGACCAGGGTTCTATTCCACCCTTGGGCAGACTATCTGTTTGCACATTCGCCCTATGTCTGTTTGGGTTTCCACTGGGTGCTCGCGTTTCCTACCACAGTCTGAAAATATGCAGGTTCGGTGGATTAGCCATACTAAGGTACCCACGGTATTCAGGGACATGTGGGTTATGTGCGTTTGCCATGGGAATTACATGGCTAGGTGGGGGATGATCGTCGGAGGGTTTGTGCGGAGTTATTGAAACGAATGGCCGGTTTCCACACTGTTGGGATTCTGTTCTGTTCATAAATGGTTTCTCCGTCCAATAGAATCTTCAACTCGAAGGCTCAAAAATTGATTTAAAAAGTGAGTAATAAAGAATGCAGCAGTCACTCATACCTGTGCAAAAATAAATCCATTTATTCATTCCCAGTTTTGCTTATACATAGCAAATAGGAAATAAAAATTACTACTCTCCTGATTTAAAAAGTTAGCTATAGACAGCAGTTCAGATAATCAGAGATAAATATCTTTCTACATCTGTTCTATTTTTCCTTTAATCGTTTTAAAGCTGAGCAGTTCCTTCTAAAGCATCTTAAGATGCAGCGGTAGTATCCCTACCTCTGAACCAAGAAGCCCAGGTTCATTTCCCACCTGCCCTAGAGGTGTATTATAACATGTCTGAACAAGTTGATTAAAAATATTTGGGGGGCCTATGCGAGCAGTGATAGTGCACTGCTTTAGAAGGAACTATCCTGAATGACTGCTGTAAAATACTGAAACAAAATATTAAGATATCCTGGCTATTTTAAATCATTGCTTACAAGTTGAAAATCCTCTTAACAGTATGTTTAATAGTAACATATTTTACAGCTCCTTCAGATGTTTTTAGAAATATTTCTCTCATTTGTGGGTGGCACGGTGGCACAGTGGTTAGCACTGCTGCCTCACAGTGCCAGAGACCCGGGTTCAGTTCCCACCTCAGGCGACTGACTGTGTGGAGTTTGCACGTGGTCTGCGTGGGTTTCCTCCGGGTGCTCCGGTTTCCTCCCACAGTCCAAAGATGTGCAGGGTCAGGTGAATTGGCCATACTAAATTGCCTGTAGTGTTAGGTAAGGGGTAAATGTAGGGGTATGGGGTGGGTTTCGCTTCGGCGGGTCGGTGTGGACTTGTTGGGCTGAAGGGCCTGTTTCCACACTGTAATGTAATCTAATCCTATTGGTGTAGAAAGGCAGAGTGTCACAAGGATAACATGTTGGCTGAAGTGTAGAGAGCAAGAGGTGATAAAGCCTCGAAGAATATATTTCATCATAAAGTGCTGGAGGAACTCTGGTTTCCAGACTGGTATGTCTATTCCTCAGACTCGAAATGTTAACTGTTTCACTCTCCACTGATGCTGCCAGACCTGCTGGGTTTCTCCAGCATATTCTATTTTTATTTCAGATTTCCAGTATCTGCAGTTTTGGCCACCCCATTCATGATTCAATATCCAAAACGCTCCAGATAACCAAAGATAACAAACACATTAATCATGTGTTGGTTCAGAAATAGTAAAGTGAAGAGACAGGTCAGGCTGGAACATGACAGGGAACAAGGAATGTGTGCTGGAATAAATTGCAATTATTTCAATGCAAGAGGGCTGACAGGTAAAGCTGATGAACTCAGGGTGTGGATAGACACATGGGACTGGGATATTATAGCCATTGCAGAAACATGGCTGAGGGAGGTACAGTGCTGGCAGCTTAATATGCCAGGATGCAGGTGCTTTAGGTGGTGGAAAGAGGGGAAGGGGTGCCTTTTATAAGGCATTTTTGATTAAGCTCTGTATCACAGCAGTAATCAGATGAAATAACTGGGGGAAATCATCCAGTGAGGCTTTGAGGGGAGAGCTAAGAAATAAGTGACACAATTGCATTGTACTATAAGCCCCCAAATAGCCAATTAGAGGAATTAGAGGAACAAATATATTGGGAGCTTGGGAATACTTGCAGGAGCAATAGGGTTTTCATAGTAGGGCATTTAAATTTTCCTAACTTAGACTGGGACTGCCATAACATCAAGGGCTTTGATGGGGTCGAATTTGTTAAGCACAATCAGGAAAGTTTCATCACTCAGTAAGGGGCAAAACTCAACTTACTCTTGGGAAATAGGGCTAAGGTGACAGTGGCGGAGCACTTTGGGACCAGTGACCATCATTTTATTAATTTTAAAATAGTTATGGAGGGGACAAAACTGATCCACAGGTTCAAGTTTTAAATTGGGGCAAGGTGAATTTTTCATGAAATTAGGCAGGAGCTTGCAGGGTAATTTGTTTGCAAGCAAAGTGACCTCTGGCAAGGGGAAGGTCTTTAAAAGTGAGATAGGTTTGCAGGAATAGGGAAACCTGGATGATAACAGATATTGAGGCTTTGACCAGAAAAAGCAGATATTGCTCAGGTACAGGCAGCTGGGATCAAGGGAATCCCTGGAGGTATACAGGGAATACAGGAATTTACTGAAGAAGGAAATCAGGAGGGCAAAAAGGGAGCATGAGATAGTCTTCTCAGCCAAGGCTAGGGTGAATCCAAAGAGGCTCTTAAAGTATACTAAAGGAAAAAGAATAACTAGAGAGCGTATAGGACCCCTCAAGGACCAAAGGGACATGTCATGTGTAGAACTGCAAGATCCTCAATGAATATTGTTCCTCTGTTCATTGCAGAGAAAGACATGAAGACTTGGGAAGTTAGTGGTCATATCTTGGGGATATTCCAAATCACAGTATTAGAATGTATGTATTAGAATGCATGAAGGTGGATCAATCTCCTGGTCCTGACTAGATATATCCAAGAGCACTGCAAGAGTCCAGAGAAGAAATTGTGGAGGCCCTGACTGATATTTTTACATCATCGTTAGCCACAGGTAAGGTCCCAGAAGACTGAAGGTAACAAATGTTGTGCCCGTATTCAAGGAGGGCTGCAAAGAAAATCCTGGTAAGTATAGACCAGTAAGCCTAAAATCTGTGGGAGGTAAATTACTTGGAGAAACCCCTAAAATATACATGCATTTGGAAAGACCAGGTTTCATTAGGAATAGTCAGCATGGCTTTGTGCTTAGGAGATTGTGCCTCACAAATTTGTTAAGAGCTCAGTGATGAAGTGATGAAGTGACCAGGAAGACTGACGAAGGCAGAGTGGTAGACTTAGTCTTTATGGATTTCAGTAAGGTCTTTGATAAGGTTCCACATGGTCGGCTGCTCTGCAAGGTTAGTTCACACGGAATCCAGGGTGAACTGGCAAATTGTATACATACTTGGCTTGATGGTAGGAAGCAGAGGGTAATAGCAGAAGGATACTTGTTGGACTGGAGACCTGTGACTAGTGGAGTACCTCAGGGGTTGGTGCTGGGTCCAGGTTATACAAGTGTATAAGATCATGCCAGGCACGGATAGGGTGAAAGCACTCAAGTCTTTTTCCCAGGCTGGTGGATTTGACGGCATCAGTTTAAGGTTAGAAGGAAAAAAATAACAACGAACCTGAGAGGCAACTTCTTTTTAAAACAGAAGAGGGGATGCATATGGAATGACCTGCCAGTGGAAGTGGTTGAAGCAGTTATATTAACAGCATTTAAAAGGCATTAGCACAAATACATGGATAGGAAGAGTTACAAGGATATGGGCCAAGTATAGGGAAATGGGGTTAGCGAGGATAGACATTTTGATCAGCATGGACCAGCATGGACCAAGGGGCTTGTCTCCATGCTGTAGGTCTCTGATTCTATATGAAAATAAAAATATGGAAATATTAAGTAGGTCAGACAGTATTTGTGAAGAGTGAAACTAGAGTTAACATTTCTGAGAGATGGTCTGATGAACCTGAACTTATTCTAAGAAGGTAAGCCAGACCCTAAATTTTATTTACTTTTAGGTAGATGCAAGATATTCGAGGAATGATGCAGCTGGTCAAACCACTCTGCTTTAAACAAAACAGAATTTAATTTCAACATTACAGATGAAATACAAACAAAATAAAACAATTTAGAGTAACTTATTTGATAAACCAACTGACAATATTGCAACTTATTGAAGCTGTTCTAATCCCTGCAACATCCAAAAACACACCCCTTGGCAAAAGGTAAATTCAAACACGGATTCTTACGGGCTGGAGAGTTTACAGAGAGAAAGTTCAGGCAAGACCTCTGTTGAAGCATGGAACCTTTTCAGAGCTGCTTCTCTAGGTCCCTAACAGTTTTTTGACTGCCTGCTAAAACTAAACCAAACTAGAAGTAACCTGAACTGGGAGAACTGGCCACTCCCCTTTCATTGTACAACTGTTCTTAAAAAAAAAACCTAAAGGCCTCCTGTGATTGTTGACTTAGGCAGTTTCTGTCAGCCATTTCGGCACCACTGCCTTCTCAACCTCTCTTTGAAAAAAAATGCAAGGATAACATTACCTTGTAAAAGGGGTTGCACATAACATCTTAGCTTCAAGTTGCAACTTTGAGTCATAGAGATGTACAGCATGGAAACAGACACTTCGGTCCAACTCGTTTATGCCAACCAGATATCCTAATCTAATCAAGTATCATTTGCCAGCACTTGGCCATATCCCTCTAAACCCTTCCTATTCATAAACCCATCCAGATGCTTTTTAAATGCTGCAATTGTACCAGCCTCCACCACTTCCTCTGGCAGTTCATTTCACACACGCATCACCCTCTACGTGAAAAGGTTGCCCCTTGGGTCCCTTTCATATTTTTCCCTCTCACTGTGAAGGGGATGGGACGGGACGGCACGGCACGGCACGGCATAGAATACTTAAGATGTGAAAACAGGCCCTTCGGCCCCACAAAGTCCACACCGACCCTCCGAAGAGTAGCTTGTCCAGACCCATTCCTCTTATTCTATTATCCTTTATTTATCTCTGACTAATGCACCTAACCTACACATCCTTGAACATTACGGGCAATTTAGCATGACCAATTCATCTAACCTGCACATCTTTGCATTGTGGAGGAACCCGGAGCACCCAGAGGAACCCCACATAGACACGGGGAGAATGTGCAAACTCCATACAGACAGTCACCAGAGGATGGAATTGAGCCCAGGTTCTTGGTGAGCCACCATGCCACTTCCACCCCAGAGAAAAGACCTTGTCTATTTATCCTATCCACACCCCTCATGAGTTTATAAACCTCTATAAGGTCACCCCTCAGCCTTCAACGCTCCAGGGTAAGCAAGCCCAGCCTATTCAGTCTCTCCCTTTAGCTCAAACTCTCAACCCTGGCAACATTCTTGTAAATCTTTTTTTGAACCCTTTCTGGTTTCCCAACATCCTTCTGATAGGAAGGACACCAAAATTGAATGCAATATTTCAAAAAAGGGCCTAACCAATGTCCTGTACAGCTGCAACATGACCTCCCAACTCATATACTCCATACTCTGACCAATAAAGAAAAGCATACCAATGCCTTCTTCACTATGCTATCTAGGACTCCACTTTCGAGGAACTATGATCCTGCACTCCAAGTCCTCTTTGTAAAGCAACTCCCCCAGGACCTTACCATTAAGTGTTTAAATCCTGATCCGATTTGCTTTTCCAAAATGCAGCACCTCGCATTTATCTAAATTAACTCCAACTGCCACTCTTCAGCCCATTGGTCCAGCTGATCAAGATCCCGTTGAAATCTGAGGTAATCTTCTTCGCTGTCCACAACACTTCCAATTTTGGTGTCATCTGCAAACTTACTAACTATACCTCCTACGTTCACATCCAACTCATTTATATAATTGGCAAAAAGTAATGGACCCAGCACCAATCTTTGTGCACTCCACTGGTCACCGGCCCCCAGTCTGAAAAGCAACCCTCCACCACTACCCTCTGTCTTCAACCTTCGAGCCAGTTTCGCATCCAGATGACTAGTTCTCCCTGTATTTCGTGAGATCTAACCTTGCTAACCAGGCTCCCATGAGAAACTTTGTCGAACATCTTACTGAAATCTATATAGATCACGTCTACCACTCTGCCCTCATCAATCCTCTTTGTTACTTCTTCAAAAAAACTCAAATCGAATTTGAGAGACATGATTTCCCATGCACAAAGCCATGTTGACTATCCCTAATCAGTCCTTGCCTTTCCAAATACATGTACATCCTGCCCCGCAGGATTCGCTCCAACAGCTTGCCCACCACTGATGTCAAGCTCACCAGTCTATAGTTCTCTGGCTTTTCCTTACCCCCTTTCTTAAATAGTGGCACATTAGTCAACCTCTAGTCTTCCAGCTCCGCACTTGTGACTATTGACGAAACAAATATCTCAGTAGGGGCCCAGCAATCACTTCCCTAGCTTCCCACAGAGTTCTAGGGTACACCTGATCAGGTCTTGGGGATTTATCCACTTTTATGGATTTCATGACATCCAGCACCTCCTCTGTAATATGGACATTTTTCAAGATGTCACCATCTATTTCCCCACATTCTACATCTTCCATGTCCTTCTCCACAGTAAACAATGATGCAAAATACTCGTTTCGTATCTCCCCCATCTCCTGCGACTCTACACATCTACGTAGATACAGTTTTTATTGTTAAAACCTTGTGGGATATAAGTAAAGTAGTGTTACTTCTGCAATTATAATTACTTATGCAAGGTAAATGAACTCACACCAGTGTGTAATTGTTTCAGCCAAGAGCTGAGTCAACTAGAATGCAAACTATGTGGAGGAAATACATAATTGTTTTCGTATGGGCTAAAATTGTCTGCAAGAATGAAACTTGACTACAAAACAATAGTAGGTGTTACAGACAAATAGATAAGGTGCTGTGAGGTTGTAGGTTAAGCCAGATACGCCTGTACAAACAGTAGGTATGGACATCTGTTTCCCACTTTTACAGAAACAGGAACAAATCCCAATTAAAAGGATCATAAGGATCAGTATGGTAGGGGAAGGCACAGATGGAGGGAATAGATAATGGTGAAGAAAGGATATGCCTAACAATGACCCACAGCAGGATGTGGTCAAATGGCCTTGTGAGGCCAGAAATAAGCATTTTGTCACAGATAAGGCAAGAGATAAACAGGAGTAATGGGTGCCGGTCTTAGAGAAGTGGAAGATGTAAATGGGGAGGAGCAATGAAATAAAAAAATAGAAACCAAATTATATAAATATCATGTATTGGATGAATTCGGTGTGTGTCCCTTGCCTTGTAGACAGTGGACATCACACCCTCTTGCAAGAGTAAAATAAAGGACACTACTGATTCAGATTTTGTCTCGGACTGAAATTATTGAAGTGTGTGAGCTTTGTTTCTCACAACCTGAAAACAAAACTGCAGATACTGCAAATCAAAAACAAAAAAACGTTGTTGGAAAAGCTCAGCAGATCTACAGCATTTGTGCAGAGAAAGCATAGTTAATTATTTCAGTTCCGGTGACGCTTGGGTCCTCAGGAACACTAACACTGACTTCTCTTCACAGATGAAGCCATACCTGCCGTACAGCTTTTTTTTTGATGCTCTGTGCACCAGTTAATGTTCTCTGCCTTTGAGCAGTGACTACCGATTATCCATCCGTCCATTCACTTATTGATTTGATCATTCAGTCATCACTACCAAAAAGCATTCTCAATTCCACAACTCAGCCATCCAGCTACAGCAGTTGCTTTCTCCTGAATGGGATGCGCGCAGATAAAACTCCGGGAAATACAGAGTGCATACATCCAAGAAGCAACCAGATAGACAAGTCTCGGATCCGTACTTACCTCCACGAAATCAGTTCCAAATCTGAACACACTACGGGCCAGATAACATTCCCGTACTTCCGGGGTCTACTGTGACTGACAGCGGAGAGGACCCGCTGGTTGGTTAGCACAGGTAGGGGCGGGCGTCAGGGTGTGCGGCTGGGCTAATGACACAGACACTGGCTTAATTGAAAAGGGTTTGCAGCCAGTTTTGGAGTCGGGTGATGGACAGGGGGGTAGTACCTTATTGTATTCTTTTTCCTTTTTTGTTTCTGTAGAACAAATCCTGGTCTGCAGCCTCTATATCCAAACCCTCCCGCCACCTGAAACTGGCCCCTCCGTCCAACTCTTACTGCTTCCTTCGTCGTTGCATTTCCCCTGGCATCTGGAATGCTACATCAACACGCTTTACTTCTACTCGCCTAAACTCAGGTTACCAACACTCCACCGTTGGCCTGGAGCAAGTGGAGGTCAATGTCTCAGGACTCTCCCTGGTACAACTCTGCAGAATGATAATCAAAGGGGAGAAAAATCAAAAAAAAAATAAACAGGAGTGTTCGCGGTTCTGTTCACAACAAAAAAAGGCATAGAAGTGTCAAAGGTTCTGCAAAAAAAGTAAAATAGATAGTGATACTTTTGTTTTTTTAATTAGTCTTGCTTTTCTGAAAATTAAAAATATTCCAAGAAGGGAGGGAGCAGTGGCAATTGGCTAATAATTGGAAATTAGTATTTTTGCCTTACACATGGTGTTGGAAGTGAGTGGGTGATGTGATGGCAGGCTAATGGCCAAAACATGTGGGCAAGGCACATGATAAAAGCCCCAGGAATCTATTTAGCTGTTGGTTGGCAATCCTGCTGCAAATGTTGACATTTTTCTCTGGCACCTGTGCTAGCTGATATGTCAATCTGTTCCCATTTCATAACGTCTCAAAATCACTTTGTCCTCTCCAAAGAGCCACCCTTACCTGACCTACCTCAGTATTATCTCATCCCCAACTTCCCTTTACAATCTGAGGTCCCTGCCCTCCCCTTCACTGTTTGATCACACAGCATTGCCCTTTGATGTGAAGGGCACTGCTTGTCAGTGGCCACTTGGGTGTTTCTTCCTGGTGGTGGGTATTGGGTAAAGATTTGTATACCTTGTGTCTTTCACTGTGTCTCACACCTGCACACACACAGCATGGGTGCTGGGGAAAAATAAGCACTACCGCTGTTAGGAGGTAGTGTGTGGGAAAAATAAAATAATGAAAAAAAGTAGAGTCAAAAAATGAAGTGCTGGAAAGCACAGCAGGTCAGGCAGCATCCGAGGAGCAAGAGAGGCAATGTTCTTCCGGTCCTGGAGTTAGCTAGCCTTGAAAAGAGAAGGCCCAACACCAGTTACCCACTCTGAAACAAATTGAGGCCCCCTACGTGGTCAATTAGTGACCACGTAAAGACCCAACTTAGATCAACTCCTGCTTGGGCTGCAAATAGCTTCAGGTTGGGCAACAAAATGTAGAGTAGCTAAAGTGTGGTGCTGGGAAAAGCACAGCAGGTCAGGCAGATCTGAGGAGCAGGAGAGTCAACGTTTCAGGCAGGGCCCATCCAAGTGGTAAATCAGTGTGTCCAGCTGTCGACAGGAGATCAGTGCCACTTGATTTGCACCGAGTTTTGCATGATTCAGAGACTGAATGTAGTTAAGGCGGGTGGTTTCTAAGAGCCAGCAGACTGCCTTTGCTTCCTTCTCTCCCCTCTGCTGCCATTCCTTTCCAGCTGACCTCCAATCCCAGAAAGCCTAATCCCACTCCTATCCAAAAAACCACATTTCTGACACCTTGGGCTGCATAATCCCACCTGCCTCCAGCAGCAATCACAGCCTTTTCTAATTCATTCTTAGGATGTGGACATCACTGGCTGGGCCAACGTTCAGTGCCTATCTCCAGTTGCCCTTGAACAGATGGTGGTAAGCTGCCTTCTTGAAACATTCAGTCCATCTGCTGTAGGTGTACCCACAATTCCATTAGGATGGAACTCCAGGTTTTAACTGACACTGAAAGAATGGTTATACATTTGTAAATCAAGATGGCTTGGAGGGGAACTTGCAGGTGGTGGTGCTCCCATGCATCTGTTGCACTTGTCCTTTGAGATGGTAGTGGTCATGAATTCAAAAGGTGCTGTCTAAAGACCCTCAGTAAATTTCAGCAGTCCATCTTGTAGATGGTACACACTGCTGCTACTGAATGCCAATGGTGGAGAGAGTGAGTGTATAGTGGGTGTGGTGACAATATGCAAGCTATTTTGTTCTGGATGTGTTCCGGATGCATACGACAAGTAGTCAGCCACACTCCTGATTCTGCCTTGTGCCTGATAGATAGGGTCTGGGGAGTCAGGAGATGTGTTATTCACTGCAGGGTCCTCGCTCTTTAGGAAGCTCTTGTGACCACTGCATTTATATGGCTAGTTGAGTTCACTTTCTGTTCAATGGTAATCCTCAGGATGTTGACAACAGGGGTTCAGCGATGGTCATGCCATTGAATATCAAGGAGAAATACTTAGATTCTTTCTTGTTGGAGATATGCAGTGTTTGGTATTTCTGTGGCATGAATGTTACTTGTCAATTTGAGTCCAAGCCGGGATACTGTGCAGGTTTTGTTGCATTTGGAAATACACTGCTTAAATATTTGCTTATTTTTGAGAATATCTGTAGCTCAGGTTGATGATAAGTATATAAGTTAGCTGGCTGAGCTGGATAATTTGTTGTCAGATGTTTTGTCACCATACTAGGTGACATCATTAGTGAGAATCTCCGGTGAAGCACTGGCGGTATGTCCTGCCTCTCTATTTATCGGTCTTGGTTTCTTAAGGTGGATGATGTCATTTCCAGTTCTTTTTTTCAAGGGAAGGTAGATAGCATGTAAATTGATGTGTTTATTGATGGATTTTTGGTTAGAAAACCATACATCTAACAATTCTCGTGTGTGTGTCATTGTTTTGCCTGTCCTAGAATGTGTGTATTGTTCCAGTCAAAGTGGTGTTCTTCTTTGACTGTATGTATAGAAACTAGTGATAGTGGGTCATGTCGTTTGGTGGCTAGATGCTGTTCATGTATCCTGGTGGCAAATTTCCTGCTTCTTTGTCCAATTTAGTAGTGCGTTTTACAGTTCTTACATGGTATCTAAATGTCATTAGATTTGCTGGTAGTATCTAATGGATCCTTTAGTTTCATTAGTCACTGTTTAAGTGTGTTGGTAGGTTTGTGGGTTACCATGATGCCAAAAGGTCTGAGTAGTCTGGAAGTCATAGTTTTTGATTGCATTGCGTCTGCTTGTTTGAGTTTGTTTCTGAGGAATCAATGGATTGTGTTTAATGTGTATCCATTTTCCTTGAATACATTGTATAGAAATTTTTCTTCTGCTTTTATAGTTCTTGGGAGCTGCAGTATAATGTAGCTCGTTGAAATAATGTCTTGATGCAGCTCTGTTTGTGAGTGTTGGGATGGTTGTTTCTGAAGTTAAGTATTTGATCCATGTGTATTGTGTTTCTGTAGACGCTGGTTTGAAGCTCTCCATTAACTTGACATTCAATTGTCACGTCTAGGAATGGGAGTCTGTTGTCTTCTCCTCCTCTTTTGTGAATTTTATGCCTGTCAGGATAGTGTTGATGATGTTGTATGTTTCCTCTAATTTGTTCCATTTTGTGATGACAAAGGTATCATCTACTTAGTGGACTGAAAGTTTGGGTTGGATAGATGGGAGGCAGTTTGTTCAAGTCTCTGCATTACTGCTTCCGCTATGAGCCCTGATATTGGTGATCCCATGGGTGTTCCATTGACTTGTTTGTAGTTTTTGTTATTGAATGTGAAGTGGATGGTGAGGCACAGGTCCACTAGCTTGGAGGATCTTGTGTTTGCTGATGAAGTTGGTGCTGTCTGGTGTTTGTAATCCTGGTTTTCCTGGTAGTAATACCAGTGTTTCTTTGGCCAGGTCGATATAAATTAATGTGAGAAGGGCTGTAATATCAAAGGAGACCATTATTTCATCCTCTTCTATCTTGGTGTCTTTGGTGGTGTTCAGGAAGTTTTCGGTGGAGTGAATGGAGTGGCATGAATCTTCAATAAGGTGTTTTAGTTTTTGGTGGACTCCCTTGGCTAGTCTGCATGTTGGTGTACCAGGTAGGGAGACTTTGAGTCTGAGGGCAGCCCCAGGATTTTGTATTTTTGGAAATCCGCAGAAGTGTGGTGTGTTGGACCATCTGGTTTCATATTTTGGAAGTCTGTCCTGTTTAATTCTCCTGATTTTTTAAGTCCTGTTAGAAAGGATGAGATTCTGTTTAGTAGCTGTGGGGTCAGGTCTATTGCCATCTGCTGGTAAATGTCAGTATCTACTAGCAGAGCATTTGCCTTTTTGAGATAGTCTGATTTATTTAAATTAACGGTCATGCAGGAATTATTACAACTATCTGACTAGCTGCAAATGGTGGACATCCCCACTTCTGATCTAATAAGGAAGGGAAGGTATTGATGAAGCAGCTGAATATGGTTAGGCCAAAGGTACTACTCTGAGGAACCCTTGCAGAGATCTCCAGGAACTGTGATGACTGACCTCTAACAATAACCACTGTTTTTGTCATGTATGACCACAATCAGTGGTGAGTTTCCCTTGATTCTTATGGACTCAAGTTTTGCTTGGGTTTTCTGATGTCACACTCGGTCAAATGTGGGCTTGATGTCGAAGACAATCTTTTTTGTCCATGTTTCAACACAGGCCGCAATGAATCAGGAGCTGAGTGGCCCTGGCAGAACATAAACTGTGTATTAGTGAACAAAATATTGCTGAACAAGTACTGCTGCACTATTGATGACACCTTCCATCACTTTTCTGATGGAGAATAGACTGATTGGGTTAGATGTTTCCTGCTTTTTATGTATAGGCCATACTTGGGCAATTTTCCTTATTGTCAGGTAGGTGCCAGTATCGTCATGCTTAACTAGGTGTGCAGCAAATTCTGGAGTGCAGCTGTCCTGTACTGGATGTAAGTTTGCTCGCTGAGCTGGAAGGTTCGTTTTCAGATGTTTCATCACCATACTAGGTAACATCATCAATGAGCCTCTGGTGAAGCATTGGTGCTAGTGTCCCGCTTTTTGTTTATGTATTTAGGGTTCCTTTGTTGGTGATGTCATTTGCTGTAGTGATGTTATTCCCTGTTCTTTTCCTCTGAAGCTGGTAAATGGGGTCCAAGTCAATGGCTTCTAGGAATGCCATGCTTCTAGGAATTCTCGTGTGTGTTTCTGTTTGGCTTGTCCTAGGATGGCTGTGTTGTCCCAGTCGAAGTGGTGTCCTTCCTCATCTGCATGTAAGGATACTAATGAAAGTGGGTCCTGTCTTTTTATGGATGGTTGTCACGTATCCTGGCGGCTAGTTTTCTGCCTGTTTGTCCAATGTAGTGTTAGTTACAATTCTTGCAAGGTATTTGTAAGTGACATTAGTTTTGCTTGTTGTCTGTGTAGCGTCTTTCAAGTTCATTAGCTGGAGTTTTAGTGTATTGATGGGTTTGTGGGCTACCACGATGCCAAGAGGTCTGAGTAGTCTGGCAGTCATTTTCAAGATGTCTTTGATGTAGGGGAGAATGGCTAGGGTTTCTGGATGCGTTTTGTCTGCTTGTTTGGATTTGTTGCTGAGTAATCGGCAGACTGTGTTCATTTTTATGGGTGATTTTCCTCTGCTCTTCGTAGTTCCTCCATGTGGCAGTGTATGTTCGTTCCTGGAAATAATGTTCTAATGCAGAATCGTTTATGGGTGTTGAGATGATTGCTTCTGTAGTTCAGTTTTTGGTCTGTTTGTGCTGTTTTCCTGTGGGCGCTGGTCCAAAGTTCCCCATTGGCAGTTTGCTCTACTGTGATATCTAGGAATAGCAGTTTGTTGTTATTTTCCTTTTCTTTAGTGAATTTTATGCCAGTAAGGATATTATTGATGGCCTTGAAGGTTTCCTCTGATTGTTTCTTTTAGTGATGACAAAGGTGTCATCCATGTAGCGGATCCAATTTTGGGTTGGATGGTTGGTAGAGCTGTTTGTTCAAGTTTGCTCAAAAAGAACAGGAAATGACATCACCACAGCAAATGACATCACCAATCCAAGGAAACCTAAACACATAAATAAAAAGCGGGTCACTAACACCAGTGCTTCACCGGACGCTCACTGATTATGTTACCTAGTATGGTGACGAAACATGTGAAAATAAATCTTCCAGCTCAGCGAGCAAATTTATACCCAGAACCTCAACCTGAGCCACAAACCTTCTCACAATCTCCTGTGCTATTGCCAGAATGTTATCAAGGCCCAAAACCTTTGCAGAATCCACTGCCTGCAGCCATTTCTTGATATTCCCTGGAGTGAATTGATTTGCCTGAAGAATGTGATCATAGAATTCCTACAGTGTGAAACAGACTCTTCAGCCCAATAAGTCCACACCAACCCTCCAAAGAGTAACCCACCCAGACCCATTCCTGTACCCTATTATGTAGGTAAGAACGACCTTGCAGAATTGATATGGTTGGCCTAGCCATTGTCAGTTCTGTTGCCTTAGTCAATGACAGGTGGTCTGTCTGGTTTAATTCCTTTCATGAGGCTTTCTAGCACAGTTGATGTAACTGAATATCTTATGAGGCCATTTCAGAGGGGTGTTAAAAGTCAGCTACACTGCTGTGGGTCTGGAGTCAAATGCAGGCCAGATCTGGTATAGTTGTAAGTCCCCTACTCTAAAGGGCGCTAATGAACCAGACAGGTGTTTACAACAATTGACTACAATTTAATGGTCATCATTAGATGTTTAGTTCCAGATTTTCCTCCTCAGTGGTGTTGCCAAGTCTCAGAGCCACTGTCCTCTGTGCACATGGGAGCTCTTGCTGAGCTCAATATCCACATACCTATGACTTGATTTCAAGAAAATCCTGTCTCTGTCCACTGATGCCTGATTGGAAGATATGGTAGGCCTTGCTCTGGAGAGCCAATGCTGGTGTTACATCGCAAATGAGAAAACAAGACAGCTGATGAAATGGTTATCATAATTTATAGACATCATCATCAAAGGAGTGATCAGGCAGTGACAACCCTCTGTTGGGCAACATCATGGATGGTTTATGAAGGGATATAAGTCCTGCTGCACACATTGTGGTATGATAAGTGAAGTGTTACAGGAAGAATGACCAAATATAAAGCAAAAAGGTGAAAATTGGGAATTTGAACTATCTTTAGGAAATTGAAGGGGACATTCGGACATTCAGTGGGGAGATGTACTGTGGATGTCTGGTCACTATGACCCAACTGTGAATGATTCTCCTTCAGTCACTGTGCAATCCTCAAAACAGTTCAGCCACACCAACCTCTTTCATTGACTCATGAGTCCAATGATGTTGCTTTTGTTTCACTTTTGTTTATCCAATTGTAGCCACACCAAATCCAGTAATGACTCCTCACCTACAGAAAAGTAACTTCTCTTTGAAATAAAACAGAAAGTGTTGGAGAAACTCAGTAGGTCTGGCAGTATCTATGGAGAGAGAAAAACTGAGTTAACATTTCACATTTGGTATGACTCCTTCCGAGTTTAAGGATTTGGCTCCAAAGAAGAGTCATATCAGACTCGAAACATTAACACTGTTCTTTTGTCCATAGATGCTGCCAGTCCAGTTCAATTTCTCTGGCACTTTCTGTTTTTATTTCCAATTTTGCCTTCATTTAAATTTTATTTGAAACGGAAGCAATCTATTTAGCTTAAGACTGTTTAGCTTGATGAAAACAAATTTATTTGTCTGCACTATGTAAGTTCCTTAATCTAAAATTGGGTGTGTCATTGTGACATGATAATTTTGAACGCTCCCTTACCTCTTTACCTCAACCTTTTAATTTTTGTGTTTAAAAGTTAAAATAATTCTGCCTATTATCCCAAGGCTGACATGAGAAACCATCTGTTGGGACAAATACTTGAAAAGGATGCTTATGTGGATGTCTCCTGCAAGGAACTGAAGTGGCGAGGTTGTAACTGCACACAACCCATTTGCTGATGTGATACCCTTATTACAAATTTGCTCCATGCAGGGTCACTAAACACATTAGTATGCCATTCAAAACAATTAAATGTCCTGCTGTGAGTCGGGTCCTCAGGTGAGTACTGTTTCAATGGCCAGTCAACATGCTGAAGTACAGTATTATAAACAGAGCTGTGCTGTGGACAAGGCCTACCTATGTGTGTTGTATGTTTGTAGTTGATTTTTTTGATCTTCATAGTCAGCTAGAGCAAAGGTAGACCTGACTGTCATATTGGGGTCTATGGTGGCAGTGTGCTTTCATCAACCTCCTGAATTGTTGGACCGGATGATACATCTGCAGCAGATGAAGCAGAGTCAGCACCAAGAGATTACTAGATGGATGGTCTTCCATCCCGATAATGTAGATTTGTGACGACGGGACTGACAATTTTCTCCAGTTCCTTCTGTTGTTGCTCAGAAACTGAACTGGACTAGCCATTTAATAAGTTTGGCTCTCAGAGTAGGTCACAGGCTAGGAATCTTGCAGCAAATAACTCACCTGGTTTCACAAAGTCTGTCCACCATTGACAAGGCAAAAATCAGGAGTGTGATGGAATATTTCACACTTGCCTGAATGAGTGAAGCTCCAAAACACGCAAGAAACTCAATATCATCCAAGTCAAAGCAGCCCATTTGATTGGGATCACACCCACAAATATCTACTCCCTCCACCATTGATGCTAAGTAGCAGCAATTTGTACTATCTACAAGATGCACTGCAGAAATTCATCACTTTCTAAACCCAATATCACTTCCTTCTCGACGCCTTCAGATACATGAGAACACCACCACATTCATGTTCCACTCCTAGCCACTTACCATCCTGCCTTGGAAATATATCATATTCCTTCAGTGTATCTGGATCAGAATCATAGAACTCCCTTTCTAACAGCATTGTGGGTGTACCAAGAGCACATGGACTGCAGCGACTCAAGAAGACAGCTCCCAACACCTTCTCAAGAGCAACTAGGGATCATCAATAACTGCAGCCCACATCCCATGAATGAGCAAAAAAAAGGAAGGAGGAGGAAGAAGAGGAAAGACTGAATAAAATAGAGGAGGACAAAATTGGCCTTTTTTTAGATGGCTCTGACCTTTTAGGAATATTCTTGTAACTTCACCCAGTTACAGTGTCTGAGGTGACATTGATTGAATAAGGACCTGGAGCTTCACAGCTGGGTCAGGCCCTGCTGGTGTCCAATAGATGAGTGGGAGTGGTAAATATCAGCAACATTTTCCAGGGTCATGCTCATCATATTGGAGGAGAAAGTGAGGACTGCAGATGCTGGAGATCAGAGCTGAAAATGTGTTGCTGGAAAAGCGCAGCAGGTCAGGCAGCATCCAAGGAACAGGAGAATCGACGTTTCGGGCATAAGCCCTTGTTCAGGAATGAGGAAAGTGTATCCAGCAGGCTATGATTTCCTGATTCCTGAAGAAGGGCTTATGCCCGAAACGTCGATTCTCCTGTTCCTTGGATGCTGCCTGACCTGCTGCGCTTTTCCAGCAACACATTTTCAGCTCTGATCTCCAGCATCTGCAGCCCTCACTTTCTCACCCAAGTGGAGAGGATTGTTAAGAAAGTATATGATAATTTGGCTTTCATTAACAGGGGGATCGAGTTTAAGAGCCGCAAGGTTTTGCTGCAGCTCTATAAAACCTTAGTGAGACCACACTTGGACTATTGTGTCCAGTTCTGGCCGCCCTATTACAGGAAAGATACAGAGGCGTTGGAAATGGTACAAAAGAAGGTTTACCAGGAAGCTGCCTGGACTGGAAGGCTCATCTTATGACTAAGCTTGGACTTTTCTCTCTGGAGAGGAGGAGGAACAGAGGTGACCTGATCAAGGTATACAAGGTAATGAGAGCGCATGGACAGAATCGATAGCCAGGGATTTTTCCCCAGGGCAGGACTGACTGGTACGACGGGTCATAGTTTTAAGGTGTTTGGAGGAAGGTATAAGAGGTAGGTTCTTTACACAGTTGTGAATGCATGGAATGCGGTGCCAGCAATGGTGGTGGAAGCAGGGTCATTAGGGACATTTAAGTGACTGCTAGACATGTACACGAACAGCAGCGAATTGAGGGGAGCACAGAGATGTACAACCCTTCAGTCCAATCTGTCCACACCAACCAGATATCCCAACCCAATCTCGTCCCACCTGCCAGCACCTGGCCCATATCCCTCCAAACCCTTCCTATTCATATACCCATCCAAATGCCTCTTAAACGTTGCAATTGTACCAGCCCGTCGCCCGAGATAGAAATGGAAAGGTCTAGGAAGGGGAGGGAGGAGTCTGAGACGGTCCAGGTGAATTTGAGGTCGGGGCGGAAGGTGTTGGTAAAGTGGATGAACTGTTCAACCTCCTCGTGGGAGCACAAGGCAGCGCCGATACAGTCATCGATGTAGCGGAGGAAAAGGTGGTGGGGGGGGTGCCAGTGTGGCTGACAGAGCTGACAGAGTTTGTTTACTCCTGATGTGGGGAGTTCATGATCTTTTTGCTGAGGAGCAATGAACAGGATGAAAGGGCTTTGGGCTTTGCCAGGCTGTGTAAATGCCTAAAAGTGCCTGGGCTGCCACTGGCTTGTATACAGAAGGCACTTTGTCCTCCCATATCAAAGAGAAAGAGTTTTACGAATGGTTAGATGGTGTGATATTGCTGAGGTTATTTCACTGAATCTCCCCTCCAATGGCAACAGCCACAAATGGTGGAGCAGACTCAATGAACTGAATGGCCTACTTCTGCTACTACATTTTGTGGTCTTGTGCTGCATTATTCTCTCAGCCAATGAGAGGGAGAAAACACCTGGGCTCTTTCTTTTGACTGAAGACAAGCAGTACATCATAGGATCATAAAGTGCAGAAGTCCTTCAACCCATCTGATTGAGCTTTCCCACTCCATTGTCCTGAGCCACCACAGAATAGAATTGAATTGGCCACCATCATCAGTCAAGGCCACCAATGAAAGCCATACCATAACATCATTAACTAATAACACACCCAGTTAGACAAAGAGAATGAACAATTCACCCTTGTGCATTCCTTTAATGTCTGACCCAGTTGTCTTTTTCTGTCTTAGTGCACATTTGCATTACTACCCCTCAGCAATATAGAATGGCTGTTGTCTCACACTGACTATTGGGCCTCAGATTGCACAACTTTAGGTGGCAGCACTTTGGGATGGTTGGTAGAGAGATAGCAGCAATGACACTGAAAAAGTGGGAGGACAAATATTGTCATGTTGAAAGAGGACAGCAGGTCTGTACACCATAGAGCTGCCAGTGCTCCTATACGATACCATCTCAGCCACCCTGGTGATCTGCTGAGGGCCAGTTGGATGGACTGCCTTTAAAACCTGCATTCTCCTTTCAGCACAGGTACTTGGAGACATGACAGCAGCAGTCTAAGATAGCATGGCATCAAGCGAGATCTGCCTTACATTAAGCAGTGATCATTTGACTTCAGATCAACCTTCCACTGCAATGTTGAGATATTCTCCTTCTCCTAGGGATGCTCAGATTGCAGCATTAAGGATTTCCATCGTGATGGATTCTGTGAGTGACTTAAAGCTGTAATATGGTGACTCATCATGTGCAGATTCCCCCAATGATACATTAGTTCCCAAAGAACATGCTGTACTATTAATTGAGCCAGTAGCAATGACTGTGAGGTCAAATGATGGTGCTTACTCATTCATGATGTACAGCTGCTCTCTTGACCTTCATCCTGGCAATGTTGAGGCTGGCCAGGAAGGATCTCTTAGGAACATGGGAACAGGAGTTGGTCACTTAGCTCCTTGAGCTTGTTCTGCCATTCAATGCGATCATGGCTGATCTGTGGCCTACCTCTGTATATCTACCTTTGGCCCTTGGCCTTAAATCCCTTTGCTTAACATAAAACTTACTTATCTCAGACTTGAAATTAACAATTGATCTAGCATCAACTGCCATTTGTGGAAGTGAGTTCCAAACATCTACCACCCTCTGTGAGTACAAGTGCTTCCTAACATCTCTCCTGAACAGTATGGCCCTAACATTTAGACTGTGACCCCAGTTCCAGAATCTCCATCCAGTAGAAATGGATTAACTTTATTTACCCTGTCTTTTCCAGTGAACATTTGAATACATCAATCAGATCATTCATTAACCTTTGAAATCTAGAGGAAACAAGCCTAATTTGTATAATGTATCCTCATACATTAACTCTTGATCCTGGGTACCATTCTTGCAGACCTGCTGTTTACTCTCCAAGGCCAATCTATCCTTACAAAAATGTGGTGCCCAATTCTGCTCTTGGAAGTGCAAGGGGCATTTGACTAGCATTTTGCATAATTGCAGGATAACATCTGCATCCTTGGACAGGGGGGTGGACACCTGCCTCATCAACCTGGACCAGGAGAAAGCCTTTGACAGATATTGCATACTTATATGAGGAATGTCCTCTCCAAAATGGGCTTTGGGAATCAGTAATTGGATTAGACTGCTTTACACCAACATTGTCAGTGCAGTCTCAATCAATGGGTGGGAATCAGATAGCTTCCCAGTCAGATCTGGAGTCAGGCAGGGCTGCCCTCTCTCTCCTGCCTTGTTTTTGTGCTGCATAGAGCCATTTGCCGAGTCCATCAGGAAGGATGCAAGCCTGAGAGGGGTGACTATTCCTGACAGCGGGGGCCTGCAGGTTAAGGCCTCCCTGTACATGGATTTCTGCTTGGATCCGCTGTCCGTGCACAGACTCATGTGCATATGTGACCAGTTCGAACAAGCCTTGGGGGCCAAGGTAAACCGAGGCAAGAGCGAGGCCATGCTCTTTGGGAACTGGGCCGACCAATCGTCGATCCCCTTCACCGTCAGGACCGACCACCTGAAGGTGCTGGGTATTTGGTTCGGGGGGGCTGGGGCGTGCGACAAGTCTTAGGAGGAGCGTATCTGGAATGCGAGGCAGAAAATGGGCAGATGGGAGAAATGGTCATTGGTTATCAGGTGTGAGGTACTCCCAGTGTTATATGTGGCCTATTCCCAGAATCTGTGCCACCGCAGTCACCTGGGCTATCTTTCATTTCACGTGGAGATCAAAGATGGACTGGGTCTGAAGGGACACCATGTACGAAGATCTGGGAAACGGGAAAAAAAAAACCAATGCCACCCTCACCCTGATGGCCACCTTTGTGTGTGGCTGCATCAAGCTGTGCGTGGATCCCCGGTACGCAAACACCAAGTGTCACTACGTACTGAGGTTCTACCTGTCCCCGGTGTTGCGAAGGATGGGCCTGGCCTCGCTGCCGCGGAACGCTCCGAGTAGTTGGACCGTTCCGTACCACCTGTCCTTCGTGGAGAAATTTATCAAGAAAAACACCTTTGACCACAAGTCCATCAGGAAGTGGTCAGCACGTAGTGTCCTTGAGACCCTACGGGAAAAGGAGAGGGCGGATCCTATCGAGCGGTTCCCTGAACAGACTGTCAAAGCCATTTGGCAGAATGCCTCATCACCAGAACTTTCCAACAAGCACCAAGACATGGCTTGGCTGGTGGTGAGAAGGGCTCTGCCAGTGAGATCCTTTATGCACACCCGGACTCTCAGTCGCACCGCACGCTGC